>NC_059303.1:14775708-14795708 GCF_017591435.1 Portunus trituberculatus | reverse complement strand
GAATCAGCCTGCACAAAGATTAGCGATTTACACCAGGTTTTTATAATAGGTAGAAATTAAAAGCAAGAATAAAGGTTGAAAACATTACACGCGGAAAAGAGAATCACACTCCATAAACCTCATTAATGGCATGTTAAGTGCGCTAAAGTCACGTCGTTAATGAGATTAATACTGTTTTGTGTTCTGTCAACACCCTCACTTTTCACTTCTCATTAGTGCCACGGGACACACATTGTACCGGGTTGGGTAGGGAAGGTGCGGCGGTAATGTAATGAATTATAAATGTGTTTCATCTCCTGGGACTCTCAATTACCCTGTATTATTCAATTATATATATATAAATAAATTGCATTATTCAATTATACAAAAAGAATTAAACTCCACATACATGGGTTTGGCCTGCAATTAATTATACAACTTGCGATAACTATGATTTGTTTTGATTCCCCCAACGCAAAGAATTACAATCGCTTTCAAATGGAGCGACTCACTATACAGGAAACACATCCAATATTCATCCTTAATGCTCGTCACCTGAGATGACGCCGCGCCTGACTCAGCCTCGCCTCGGCCTATGCCACACCTGCCTTGGACGCGTAAAGCCGCCACGTGACACCGCTTGAGTAATGAGCAGCGCATTTCATCACAAATTCACGCGTGACGGTCAAAACACAAAAGCTTGGGGCACCTTAACTCAGTCCGCCGCATCAGGAGGTGATTGGCTGCCCGCTTCTTCCTGCACGGGCGGCGGGCGCGGCTCCCCATTATCGCTAACGTGGCATCGCCGATAACTCTCCAGAAACGAGCCGCGCTTTGCATTCTTCGTTACTTATTCCTAAGCGTCTATGAATTATGACCTCGCCAAGATTGCAAAGTTGTTACGGATATTTCTCCTCTCATCGCACCGCGCATTATGCAGGTGAGGTCATTAACGTGTTTGCCGTAATTGAATCCAGGTCCGTGATGATGACGCGCGCAGACAGAGGAGCCGTAGAGGGAGCGGGAGGGACAACGCTCAGTGAAAAACGACGATAAAGGATGGTATCTTCTAATCGAGCACCGCTGAACGAGTCTTAATGAATTCCTAAGGGACTAACACTCACATCAGCGAAACGCGTGCGTGTTGGAGGATGTTCTTAAAGTTAAGTTACTAGATAAGTTTTTTAGATACACCGTGACTGCCGCTCGCATGAAGAGAATGGAGGAATGTCACTCCATACAACTTAACATTTTTTGTATAGCGAGCAGAGTGAGGTACCACCACCACCACCACCACCACCACCACCATCACCACATGAGACACTCCACCAAATTGGCCCATATCGTGAAGCAGGATGGAGGGAAGGAGGAGCGCTGGAGCTGCAGAGGGTGGGAGTCACAGAGGAAGATGCAAGAGACAGAACCAACTGGAAGAGACTCGCACACAGCGCCAATGTCTCACTCTCGGGAAAGGAGAGGAAAAGAAGAACAAGGAGCAAGTATAAACGAAGTGAATTCAATATCTACAAAGCCCTAACCCAGCCTAACCTAACCTAACCTAACCCAACCTAACCTAATGTAACCTAAACCAACCTAACTTCCCTGAGTAGTATCCTAGAAAGAGACAAACACAACGGGAGGATATTGTTTTGTATTTCCAACTTCCTATGACTTGACTGTATTTCATTAAGAGGGAGGTTTCAATACATTTATCCCTTTTGGCTAATTCTCTCGGACCTGCAAAGGGAGTGGCAACTAAGTGGGCCTTTTCTTTATTTTATGTTGCTCTTGGCCAGCTTTCCCTTCTTACATAAAAAAAAAACATTGCACCAATCATTCATTTTAGGCTTAAGGAAAGGAGAGGAAAGAAGAAAAAGGGTAAATATGAAAGAAGTGAGTTTACCATGACGCGTTTCCATATTCATTCTGTTTACTATTTGTTGATTTTGTACAGCTTCAGAAGCTCTTATGGAAGATTAGAATAGTGAAGACTGTGGCCATTAAGCTTTTGACCTCCGTAGACCCTTCCTAATGTCAATGAAATTACCTAATCGTACTCAAATCTCAAGGTAAAAATGTGTCTCAGTATTAAACCGGTTAACATCTACCTAGCACTGGCTTTCCTTCTTCCTTCTTCCTTCTTCCCCTTTGCCTTCTCCCCTCGCCTGACATGAGCCATCCCTTTCTTTCCCCTTTGCCCCATATATCTAACAACACATATCTTCGCCTTTGTCTTCCATTTAGAAGCGTCCCCTACCTCTTCAAGTCATCAGTTCCAAGCATAACCACGTTCACGGCACCGTCATTCCCTCCCCTGGTCTTCCCTTCGTCCTCTTTCACCCTGTTCTCGTCGCTAGCCATTCCATCCTCCGACCATAATTATAGCCAAACCTTCCTCCCCGCTTGGTGTACAGGTGTTGTTACTGTTTCTCATTCCCTCGGATGGAAAAGGTCGCAAAGAACATTCTCCTTTTCTTGTTGACGATGCGGAAAAGTACCGGCCGTGGGGAGGATGTTTTCAGGCAAGGTTCCGTCACTTTTTTGCTTGAGAGAGAGAGAGAGAGAGAGATTCCGAAGCGTGGAACTCGAGAGAAAAGTTGCGACTGTCAGCTTTTGGGAGGAGGGCTGGTTTGTCCTCTGTCTGCTGGGAGAGAGAGAGAGAGAGAGAGAGAGAGTGTGTGTGTGTGTGTGTGTTTTGATGACCACAGGACACATAATAAGAGGGTCGAACGAAGCTTCATATTCTCTCTCTCTCTCTCTCTCTCTCTCTCTCTCTCTCTCTCTCTCTCTCTCTCTCTCTCTCTCTCTCTCTCTCTCAGCAAACATAAGCCTAACTACCATAAAAATACATCCAAATAACAGAATTCATCATTGCATGCTCACCTGAAATTCAATTCCTATCAAGGTTACTATTTTTAATCTGATCTTACAAACATACACCAAGTTGGGTTCTCGGGGCGTGGCGTGAGTAAATATTTGTCGTTCTCCATACTGGGAACTATATAATAGACTTGCTCGCTGCGGGGAACGTTGCTATTGACGTGTTTTGCTGCTAGAGGCTAAAAGAAAGACGGGACCTGGAGAGGGACGGTTCAAGGGTGCATATTTCTTATCTCCTGATGCTTCTAGACGGTGACGTTGCGGCGAGCTAAAGGGCCATATTCTGAAACGCTTTGCTCTCCCACTATCACTGCTTTCCAAAGGCTCCGAATGGAGATACTCGTGTTTTTAAGAGTGTTCTTTTTTATTGTTCTGGTGATAAATTGGCAAGATTTCTAATTTATTAAAAGTAGAAATTGTTATGAAAACCCGGCTACTTGTCTCTGTGGCCTTTGAAAGTTGTCGTATAGTGAGTAGGGAAGGTGTTTCCCAATACGGACGAAAGACTACACTAAGAAACCAAAGTCAATATGCAGTTTCTCTCAACCATGGAATCTCTGATGTGACGTGCACTATCAATCAATTCATTACATTTCGTGTCACAGCGGAGATTGCATGGTTGGGTGAAACTGCAAACTGACCGAAAACAATAGCTACTTTGAGTTTTTACTGCAATTTCAACCAATGAGCCGTACGTAATTCTAGTCCTTCGCAGTGTCAACATTGTCACTGTTTGGAGTGTTTCTAAATGTAACATCATGTGGCGCAAATAGCAAACAACTCCCACACGTACATTTGCCTGGATATTCTCGAAAATTTACATTACCTTGTTACTAATGATGACAAGGAGGATAAAGATGAGGCCGTGACATACAGAGGTAAAAACTGTATTAAGTCACGTGGTTCTGTTATTTTTTCCCTTTATAACCGCTGGTGGGAACGCGGGGTTTTAGAGTGGAGAAAGCTAAAATAGTGCCAAATTCTGCTGCGTACCTTTAATCCCTCCAGTACTGGGACACATTTTTACCTTGAGATTTGTGTAGGTTAGACCATTTTACTGACATTAGAAAGGGTTTATAGAGGTCAGAAGATTAATGGCCACAGTCGTCACTATTTTGATCGCCCCCCTTTGAGTTTGTGAAGCTGTGTAAAATCACCAAATAGTAACCAGAATGAAAGTGGAAACGCGTCCTGGTACTGAAGGGGTTAGTAAAAACTCCTCAGTGCACAATGGACAATAACACTTACCCAGTCCCCACGTCAGAATGTTGCCTATACGTACGGTACTTCCTTCACCGACACACTTTATGGCACGGCGTGTTGCTGTTCACCAAGGCGAAGACAATCCTGCTTCACTGCATCAGACTCACTCCGGAATGATCACAGCCGGAAAGAGAACGGGAATGGATGCACATTTCGTTTTCTCTAATTGGACACTACCTACTCCTATTTATTACCTACTATTATGAATTTTGGTTAGTTTTCATGTCTTATTATATTTTTTCGTTTCGTTTTTCTTTTAGCATTTGTTTTCTTTCGCCTTTCCTATAATGAAGAACACAAAAACAATTTACTATGTTACTTCGAGGTGAGAAAAGAGAAACTGTTCATCAATATTCTTTTTTTCTTTATGGAGAGTTATAGGCATCGTATTTTTTCCATCCTTTGTGAGTATGCATTTATTCATTGCTCCCACGAGTGTAATGGCGTTTAATAGGCAATAACATGGATCCCATTTTGACTGGCTGGAGCCGAGCCAAGGGCGGGGACGAACCAACCACTCACCTCCCTCGCCAGTCCTGTTTCTCTCAACACTCGCCTTTGTTTCAGACTCTGTGCAGTCTGTCAGTGATAAGATAGCAGCTGCGTGGCGTCCTGTGGAAATGAAGACAGATTTACAGCATCTCAGCCACACAACTGTCGTTCCTACTCGTCCTTTTGAGTGTAGGCTGATGCGTAGATCTGTTGAATCATCCCAAGTTGTAGTGAGAGAGGCTTCAAGACATATTTCCTTTGAGTATTGTTAAGATTGTTGTTTTGATGACCGCTTTTAACTCTTTGAGGATCGTAACATAAGTGTGCCTTTTTTTCTCTTTCTCTTTCTATAGCTTTGTTGCCTTTGTCCGGTGCCCCCTCATACATAAAAGAAGTGAGTTGTCATTCATTGCCTTAGGTGAGTGCTGTATACTGTGCTGTCACTGCTTTAGATCAGTGTGTGGTGTGCTCTCATTGCTCTAGCTCAATGTTGCAGGTTTTAAATGTGTGAGTGATGTTAGATTTTTTTTTATCTAAAGGAAAAGAATACGTTTGCAAGTGTTTCTGTCTTTCTTTTTGTGCGAGTGTGTATATATATATAAAAAAAAATCAGGCAAATAACTATGTATGAGGAAAAAGGAATAACAGATGCAATATTGATGATCATTTTCTTTTCCTTCATGAGTTGTCGTTGTGGCTTGATGGATTGAGCGGCGGGTGAAAAAGAAAAGAGAGAAGGTTGCAGCGTAGCGGATTTATTTACAAAAATAGCTAATGCTTTCTTGAAGACATTTATTGAATCTCGGATCTGGGGGACGACACTCGCCCACTCGGCGGTACAGGATGCCAGCTCAAGGAGAAGGGTAATCAAATCACAGGGGAAAGAAAAAATAAATCAACGTTTTGGCTCATCACAAATAGCGGGAATTGGAGGGACCGCTTGAGGAACACAGGAAGGAAGGAACACAAAAGGTACATGATAATAAATAAGGACGAAATTAATACTTCATCTCATCGACTCTCTCTCTCTCTCTCTCTCTCTCTCTCTCACACACACACACACACACACACACACACACACACACACACACACACACACACACACACACACAGAGTCAAACGAACAAGATTTTCTCTAACTAACTAATACCAAACAGTTTACATTCCTCGTGAACCTCGGTGGATGTTGAAGCCAATTCCTGACGACCAATGGAGGGGCAGGAGAGGCAGTGGGGGTATGGGCAGAAACCTGGGGAGGATCTTGCCACCTTGCGTTACAGCGGCGAGTTTGTTTGGTACTCTTGGGTTCCGGTAGTTCATAGGAGTGTGTCTGTTTACTGCTTGATTTTTGTCTTCTCTGTCTCTCTCTCTCTCTCTTGATCAGGTTCTCTTCATTCTATTATTTAATGACCTAATGGGTTCCGTTACTTCGTGGGAATGGTGACTTTTTACTGCTTCATCTTTTTTTATTCACTCTCTCTTGCAATCTCTTCTTTATCTTGTTTTATTTCTATATTTTATAGCCTGTTTTTTTTCTCCCTTCACTCTCTTTTGCAGTTTCTTCTTTATCTTGTTTTATTTTCATCCTTTTTTGCAGTTTCTTCTTTATCTTGTTTTATTTTCTTCATTTTACAGGGTTTTTTTTTTTACCCTCTTTCACAGTCTTTTCTTTATCTTGTTTTTTTTTTTTTCTCTTCCTCGAATCGTCGCTATTTCTTGAAGTATTCTGTGAGTCAGCACTTGAATCGTCCTCGCCTGTCATAACCTACTGACATACAAATCATGGACAAGTGACAGATTATACATGTCATTCTTATTACAGTTTAGTTTACACTGTCTCTTGAGTGAGCATACAACCGCTTGGCCAATACTTCTTTTCTCCCGAGACATTTCTTTGTCACCTTCTTGTATTTCACTGTTAGGTTTCCTTCTCTCATTCTTTCAAGAGATGCTGTGCAGAGTATTCTTGTTCCCTTGTCTCAGTAACGAATCAAAACAGTCAGAAGAAAACGAAGAAATGAATGAAGGAATGTTTGGCGCATCGGAAGGGAGTCTTTTCGGCGGCCACCGTGGATGCCTCGACCCTAGCTAGCTACCACCATCACCACCGCCACACCTCGGTCATCTCAGCTGGGACCGTCAACATATCCTGAAGAGCTTCGTCCAGGAGAATCCTTAGAAAATAATATCTGCATTTATTTAAGGGACTCTACGTACGTACAATAGATCCACGAGCATCCTAAACCAATGCTCTAGTATATCCTGCAGGACTTCAGAATCACGTGACAGAGTGGGAGAGGAGGCAGGAACCAGGGTCTTGATATCCAGTCGCAGGCCCAAGTGGGTGGAGCATTCAGCCTCTGGGCACCTGGGCTCTCGGGGCTCTGCGGGCGCCTCTGTAGCGGAGCCCTTCACACGATGCCTGCGAGGACTTACACACTGCACAGGCGCAGCGCGTGGCCTCGTGATAAGAGTACAGCTCAGTCCCCGGCGCCACTCCCTCGTCACAGTTCCTCAGCGTCACCTGCGGCGGAAGAAAGACAGGTGTTAGGGAGTGCTGAGGAGGGAGAGGGAAGGGCAGTGAGAGTGCTGAGGGAAAGGGAAGACCAGTGAGAGTGCTAACGAGGGAGAGGGAAGGGCAGTGTTAGTGCAAGAGAGAGGGAAGGTAAATAGTTAGTGCTGAGGTAGAGGGCAAAATAAGGAGTGAGTGCTGAGGGAAAGGGATTGGTAGGGAGTTGGTGAGTGAGTGAGAGGAGTGAGTGAGGGCAGAAGTTATAGATATGATAGCAAGTTACGTGTGAGGATGTTATGAGCGTTGTTGAAGGATAACGGTGATGATATTGCCATAGGAGGAGGAGGAGGAGGAGGAGGAGGAGGAGGAGGAGGAGGCGATGAAGGAAGAGGAGATGAAGAAGAAGAGGAAGAGGAATTTACTGATATACAAATAGAAAACAAGATAGGTAGTACAATTGCATATGTGATGTTTATAGGTACAGCCGTCACAATACACACCAGCTTTCCTAACAAAAAATACCAATAAAAATAAATGCATGTACTCTACTTTATGAGAGTAAATTCACATATTCTTAATGAAAATATAAAAAAAATGTTATATGTATAGTAATATTCAGTGCCTGTCTGTCTCTCTGTATAAATAACCATGTATGTTTATATTTTTTTGGATTTTTGTGTGAAATATTTTTTTTTTTTAAGGCCTTTCATGCGTTTGTTTGTATAAATGGACGTTTTGTATGTATTTTCAGTTTTATTCAGTTTTAAGCCATTTACACTTTGATGGACCATACCTTCCAAGTCCTCCTGTAACTAATATTTGGCTGTGGTCAATAAATATCTATCTAAATCTATTTCCAGGACTGCATGTATGTGTGTGTGTATATATGACTGCGAGTGTGCGTGCGTGATCTTACCTCGGTTAATTGAGTTTTGTCGTGAATACAGACGGGGTGGTGAGAGCGTTTGTAGGGGAACTTCCAGTCTGCAATCTGTGGGGGAGAGGGAGTGATTGAGTCAGGAGAGAGGAGAGAGAGAGAGAGAGAGAGAGAGAGAGAGAGAGAGAGAGAGAGACTGATAGGCAAATAGACACGCAGATAACGATAATTGACATCACAACTCTATTACACACACACACACACACACACACACACACACACACACACACACACCAATATAGCCATGACTCGCGTCCAGGCAGGCAGAAATAGCACGAGACGCCCCACACACAGCAAGATTAACAGCCACTTTCCGATGCCTAAGGACAAAAGGGTAGCGTCAGCCTGAACTCCCTCCCTTACTAATTACATTGAGTCTATTTCCAGCGGCTGAAGTCAGAGGTTGGGGAGGGTCGTGGTTTAAACAAGCAAGTGTATAATGTAAGGCAATCAAAGCGCTCATTACCCGCCCGTAGTAATCGCCACAAGGGAACGTGCCTAGCTAGAGAGAAGGGTAATGCGTTGAGGGTGAATGGGTGAAGGGAAGATGACTCGTGTGTGTGTGTGTGTGTGTGTGTGTGTGTGTGTGTGTGTGTGTGTGTGTGTGATGTAATGTTTATTTTTAGATTTTGCGTTGTGTGCGTTCATGTTTCCTGCTTTTCTATTTTTTCTGCTCTCTCTCTCTCTCTCTCTCTCTCTCTCTCTCTCTCTCTCTCTCTCTCTCTCTCTTGTTCTATTTTCTTCGCCCGTGTTTTCTCAATTTTTTTAACTTGCTTTTCTATTTATTTATTTTTCAGTTGTGTTTTCAATTTAATAACGTTTCTTTTGTTTTATCTTGTATTTCTGTTTCCTTTTTCTCTTTGTTCTCAATTTATCACTTCTCTTGTTCTTGCCCCTTTTTTTTCTGCCTTTGTGTGTGTGTGTGTGTGTGTGTGTGTGTGTGTGTGTGTGTGTGTGTGTGTGTGTGTGTGTGTGTGTGTGTGTGTGTATTTCAATTTATTCGCGTCTCTTCTTTCCATTCTGCACTTCTTCCTCTTTTCTCTTTTATCTTATTTTTTTCTTTTATTTTCTCTTTTCTTATCTGCCTTCCGCTGTTTGCCTTTCCTCGCTCTCTTTCTCCTCCCCCAGGCTATCTTCCTTCCACACTTTTTACTCCTCTTTTTTTCCTTTTCAGCCTCTCTCTCTCTCTCTCTCTCTCTCTCTCTCTCTCTCTCTCTCTCTCTCTCTCTCTCTCTCTCTCTTGACACACACGATAATCCTTGCCACCTGACAACATCCCTCCTCCTCCTCCTCCTCCTCCTCCTTTTCCTTTCTCTCCGCCGCATATTTTTTTTCTTTACGTTCACTCACTCTCTCTCTCTCTCTCTCTCTCTCTCTCTCTCTCTCTCTCTCTCTCTCTCTCTCTCTGAATATTCACATTTTTCCTTCAAAATAAACTTTAACGTGACAAACAACACTGTGTCTGACCAGAAATATATATATATAGAGAGAGAAAGAGAGAGAGAGAGAGAGAGAGAGAGAGAGAGAGAGAGAGAGAGAGAGTGCGTGTGTAGAGATCGCACCTTATATTCTGTGCTTTAGTTGGTGGATATTAATTAATTATTTTGCCCTCCCTCTTAGTCGTAAGCCACTTAACATATTTAATTAATCAAAGCGACTGAACCATTTTCCCCCCGCGTTGGAATTCAAATTTGGTGTAGATCATTCCATTGAGAAGATTGTTTTTCTGTTGTATGTTTTCATGTTATTTCTTCCTCTCTCTCTCTCTCTCTCTCTCTCTCTCTCTCTCTCTCTCTCTCTCTCTCTCTCTCTCTGCTGCACACGACAGGAAATGAAAAGCTTAATTAATGGAAAGGCAGATTAATTTCCACATATTGTAACGCAAGGTGGTGGGAGGCAAGGTGGTGGGAGGGAGTTTATTTACCTAGCAAGTCTGGCTATGCAAATCCCGAGGTGTGAGTGGATTGAGGTAACTTTGGTTGGCGTGTGACGAAACTTTGTAAATCTCTTCATAGCTTCTTGTCCTCTTATGCTTGGGGGAGAGAGAGAGAGAGAGAGAGAGAGAGAGAGAGAGAGAGAGTGTGTGTGTGTGTGTGTGTGTGTGTGTGTGTGTGTGTGTGTGTGTGTGTGTGTGTGTGTGTGTGTGCCCTTCCCTTTCACACACATACACACACAGGGAAAGGGAAGAAAGGTAAAAATCTATACTTAGCCCCCTCAAGAGCAAAGAGAGGAGGACTAACTGGGCCTTTTTCATTTTACGGTTGACGGATATAAGTGCGTTAGAGGAGCACACCTTAATGAGATACGTGAGAACAGGTAACAGGACGAAGACATCTCCACTTGTGGCCTTAACATTACTAAACCTCTCCCTCTCTCTCTCTCTCTCTCTCTCTCTCTCTCTCTCTCTCTCTCTCTCGAGCAGTGGTTAGTATTTGAGAATAATTGCTCACCACAACAATTCACACACTCGCTGTTTGCAGGAGTTGGTTGTCAATTTACCTACACGCACCACTTGTAACTATGCTACGTGGTCTCTGGCTCTCTTTCACTCTCTCTCTCTCTCTCTCTCTCTCTCTCTCTCTCTCTCTCTCTCTCTCTCTCTCTCTCTCTCTCTGCCACACAGCATCCCACAGCACTCATACAGCATTTCATAGCACTTATACAGCTCCTGCCATCCTTCACAGCTTTCCAGAGCATCCACACAACTTCCACGGACACCAACTTCCACGGACACCACAAAATTCATTCCCACAACCACAGCACTCCGTAGCAACTTGCCATATACACAGCACCCCACAGCTCCTATACAGCGGCCCATATCACTAACACAGCTTTCCTCACCCGGTAGTCACTGAGTTTATTCCTTCGGTACTATTACGCGTTTCTCTATTCATTCTGCTTACTATTTGGTGACTCTATACAGCGTCAGAAACTTATGTGGGGATTGAAATAGTGAAGACTCAGGCCATTAATCTTTTGAGATCCATAGACCCTTCCTGATGCAAATAAAGTCGTCGATTCATACCCAAATCTCAAGGTAAAAAATGTGTCCCAGTACTGAAGAGGTTAATGTCTATGAGTCGTGTGAATGGTGACAGATAATGCATTCTTCTCTCACAATCTATCGACGTGTTCTTCCTGTTATTTTTTCTTACTAGTTCTCCTCTGCGTCAGTGAGGCTTTCAGAGGAAGGAGAAAGAAAACGTACTTGAGGACAGAGAAAGACATTGGTGGAAGTGAAAGAGTGTAGTGAAAGCCAGATAAAGTGAGAAGGGAGAGAGAAAATCGGCAAGGCATCATTACCAGAATACAAAGCAGAGCCAAAGAGAGGAAAACAGACTCTAACTGCAGGAAATATTGATGTGAAGAGAGGAGAGTTGAAAAAGAATACAGAAAATTGAGCAAAGCAGAAGGACGTGTCTAAATTCAACGCTATCCATTCTCTCTCTTCGCATCTTTCTTCTGTTCCTCTTTGTCATTTTTTTTTGTTCTCTTTCTTTCCTTCCTAACCCGAGTTTTTCATAGTGAATAATAAGTTTACGTCTCATGCAGTCTTTAACCCCTTGAGTAGTGTGACCCGTTCTCATATTCATTCTGCTTACTCTTTGGTGATTTTATACAGCTTCAGAAACTTATGTAGGAGATTAAAGTAATGAAAATTGTGGCTATTAATCTTCTGACCTCCATAGGCCCTTCCTAATGTCAATAAAATGGTCAAATCTCAAGATAAAAATGTGTCCCAGTATTGAAGGTTACCCAGGAATTAAATTTGATAAAAAAAATAAATTGGATACAGTAAGAAAATGCTTTTTAACATGCCAAGTTAAGGCCAGGCGATAGCAACTCATAATTCTTTTGTATATATTGTTTGCAAATATGAAATAATGCTGAGGAAAATTACTGGCAATAATGGCAGTTAGCAAGGAACTGTTTTTAACTATAGTACAAAATTAATGGAATAGACTCAGTGTTCATGTTATATAGTGTTAAGTCTTCAGGGAGCTTTAAAAGAAGACGAGACACATTTGTGGATGAGAATGATAGAAGGGATACATTTTCATACAATGACTGCCACGTGTAGGCCTAATGGCTTCCTACTGCTTCCCTTATGATATTATGTTATGTAATTAATCTTCTTACAACACTGGCACCACCAGCACCACCACCACCACCACTACCATCACTGCCACCACCACCACCACCTTTGCAGGGACTTCAACAATTCATGAACACACTCTCTCTTCACCAGGATTGCTGTTGACATTGCATTAATTGAAGTCGTCTATATTTGGGCGCCTCTGGCCTCCGCGAAAAAAAGGATTAATTGCAGCACGTAGGATGCGAGGCCACGTGAGCCCCGGCCAAGTTAAAACGAGGTATTCAACGAGTCAATGAGTCAGTCAGTGAGCTGAGTATTGAGTCAGAGTTAAGTCAGATGAACTAAAGCATTGTCACCGCTATATGTTACAAGCCACGCCTTTGTCTGGCTATTGGAGTGAGGAAAAGTGAACCAGTGTTTCAGTTAAGCAGTCAATCAGTTAATCATTCAGCCAGTCCGCCGATCAGTCATATAGATCACAAGGCAGCGTAGTATTGCACCATCAACCAGTAAGGTTATCGGGAATAGCTGTATTTCGCCATTTCGCAAAACTAGTGGATTGTAACGTTTTCTCCCTGACGAGCCTCAGCCACTCTCCGCGATGGCGTAACTGTGTCGCGACTACGGCTAAGGTATTGCCAGGAATGGCATGTCACTGCATTTTGAATATACAACACATCATGCGACAAAGTGAAACTAGAGCAGGATAGAAATAGTGCATTTGAAGACAGGGACAGAGAATGACAATAACTCCTGAACTGAGCGAAAATATGAATCACGAGAAAATTAATTTTAAATAAAGGACAGAAAAAAATTATCCTGCCATGCGAGAAGCGAAATGAATCCTGAACAGAACAAAACAACGAATCATGAAAAAAAAAATAATAATAAGAGTAAGCAAGGGAAAAACGAGAATCTTTCAGTTCCCAGCACTGTGAGGCAGACTTCCCTAATCAGAGATACAAAAGCTTGGGCGGGATTCACGTGGAGGTGCATTCAGCGTTTTTCTGTCGCCAATAATATGAGCTTAAGGCAACGTGGCAGCTCCCTCACGTGGCCTTTCCTACGCAATTATAATCACACCCTCTTCCTCCCTCCCTCTACCCTTTCCGTCCACACTCTCCCATCCTCACCCTTCCTTCTCGCCACCCACCCTTCCTTTCCTCACCCCGCCCCTCTCTCTCTCTCTCTCTCTCTCTCTCTCTCTCTCTCTCTCTCTCTCTCTCTCTCTCTCTCTCTCTCACCCTTACCTTCTTCACTCTCCCATGCTTGCCCTTCCTTCCCTTCACCCACCCATCCTTCCCTCACACTCTCCCTCTCTAACTCCCTTCCTCCATCCTTCTTCTCCACACCCTCCCTCTCCTCCTCCTCCCTTCCTTCTCTTACCCTCTCTCTCTAACTCCCTCGACCCTTCCTCTCCCTCTCTCTCTCTGATTCTTCCCCTCCCACGCGACCACAACACACTAAAAAATAAGATTAAGGAATTTTTAAAGATGAAAAACTAAGGACAGAAAAAATAGATAGAAAAGAAAATGTGGTAGCGAAGCCTTCCAAGGTAAATAAAAGGGAGTTCCAATGAAGCACTTCTTTGCCGTGGCGTGGCGAAAGTTAACTAGATAACTTTTACACAAAAATATAATGCTATAAGGTTCAGCCCATTTTCGGCAATGCCCGCGCTCCTCAACACTGCAGGAAAAAGAGAGCTGGAGTACAAACACGGATGGGAAAATAAATGAAGAAAACAAGGAAAAAATAAAAGAATAGGAGGAGGAGAAGCAGAATAAGCAGAATTAGAAAAAAAAAACGCATCAAAAGAAGAACCAGGATAGGAAACACAAGGAGGAACAAGAGGAAGAGGAAGAGGAGGAAGAAGCGAGGAAGGAGGAATGAAAAAGAGAGCGACAAAGGCTTTCTTTATGCTCACAAATATGTGCGGACCAAGTTACTTTCATTAGAGTCGTGAAAGGCATTACAAAGGTTGCATCTGTTTGGAGCGTGTGTCTGTGTGTCCTTCCCTTTCTTTGTACCTGTGCTAAAGGCCAACGAGAAAAAGGTACGGGTGATTGTAAGCCAAGAGCAGAAAGTCAGACCTATTGTTGCGGCACTTCGGGAGTAAGCAAAAGGACACATTTGAAGGGATACATTTGAAGCTCCACGTGGAAGCTAAAGGCAGATGTATCTCTATAGACTATCAAAAAACACGTAGCATTGATGATATTAACCCTTTCAATACTGGGACACATTTTTTACCTTGAGATTTGTGTACGATTAGACCATTTTATTGACATTAGGAAGGGTCTACGGAGGTCAGAAGATTAATGGCCACAGTCTTCACTATTTCAATCACAGACAAAAGTTTCTGAAGCTGTATAAAATCACCATATAGTAAGCAGAATGAATATGGATACGCGTCATGGTTCTCAAGGGGTTAATATAAGCTGATATCAATATACGATGTGTCTCTTGGATTTCTCACCATAAAACAGCTTTTCTTAATTAAACTTCCCTTGCAATAGAGTGTACGAGTATTACTTTTCATTTCCCAGGGTTTCTCGTAAAATTTAAAATAAGTTCAGCGGTTCACGGAAATAAAGAGTTGCTATTGGAAAAGTGTAAATACTTTAAATATATTATGCATGAGAGAGAGAGAGAGAGAGAGAGAGAGAGAGAGAGAGAGAGAGAGAGAGAGAGAGAGAGAGAGAAACGGACAGACATACAAATAAACAGACAGACATACAGATAGACAGACAAATAAATAAGCAGGTAATAAGGTAGACACAATAAATTCTATTTGTAATCATCCATCAAAGTAAACTGCCAATTGTTTATGGGAAAACGCAACCACCACCACCACTACAACCACCACCACCACCGCCACCACCAGCACTACCACCATCATCAAAAAATATAAGAGAAACGTTTTTTGACCAATATATCACCCGTGTGTGTGTGTGTGTGTGTGTGTGTGTGTGTGTGTGTGTGTGTGGGTGGGTGTGTGTGGGCGAGTGATATAAGAAATACCATAAAAAAAAGGTATGACGTGACGGGAAAAAAACGTTGATCCTCACAAACGTTTTATCGGAAACCGAAAGCAACAGAGGGAGAGAGTGCTGAGGTGAGAGAGAGAGAGAGAGAGAGAGAGAGAGAGAGAGAGAGAGAAACACTACATATCTTTGGAAAAACGTCCACTCATCACTTCCACGAAAGGAACAAAATATTTCTTTTATTTATTTCATTTCTCGTCACTCGATAAAATGAAAAAAAAGAGAAAAAGATAACATTTGACTCATATTTCTTCATTTCACAACTCTCTCTCTCTCTCTCTCTCTCTCTCTCTCTCTCTCTCTCTCTCTCTCTCTCTCTCTCTCTCTCTCTCTCTCTCTCTCTCTCTCTCTCTCTCTCTCTCTCTCTTTCTCTGTGTGTGTGTGTGTGTGTGTGTGTGTGTGTGTGTGTGTGTGCACAGATATCCTCAATACACACTACCACTATTTTTTCTCCTTTTTTTTCTTTTTTATCTATTTTCACCATTTGCTACAACTTATTTACCTTGAAAATTGAAAGACGCCTTAATTTTGCCCCGCATTATATTTTGCATCGAGTTTAACCTCTTTAGTAGTGAGACACATTTTCATATTCATTTCGGCTTACTATTTGGTGATTTTATACAGCTTCAGAAACTTATGTGAGGATTAGAACAGCAAAGGCACTGGCCATTAATCTTTAGACCTCCATAGACCCTTACTAATGTCAATAAAATCGTCTGATCACACAAAAATTTCAAGGTAAAAATGCGTCCCAGTACTGAAGAGTTTAGAAAGACAGGCGGAAAACTCTGGTGGGGCAAGATATTACAAGCGAGAGAAAAAAAAAAGGTTCATTTTAATTACCACGCACCACAGGACATGTCTCTAATTTACACACAAAGCACACGAGCTGGAAATTGCTTGACGTTCATCCCTCTACTAAATATGAGTATCAAAACGAGGCGCTAGAATGAACGCAGCTATTATTTCGACACCACACACGTTAATGAAGTGGAAATATACTACTAGTCTTCCTGCTACTATTACCACCACTACCACTGCTACTATTGCTACTGTTCCTGCTACTACTATCACATTTAGACCAGTATTTAAAAAGTCTTTGCTCTCTCACGACGACAATTTCAAAAGGCTCTTGTTGAAGATACTCATGTTTTTAAGAGCATTTTTATGGCCCTGGTGATGGATTAGCAAGATTTCTAGTTTATCATAAGGAGAAACTGTCTTGAAAACCCTGGTAGTCATCTTCGGGGGCTTGAAAAATTGTCGTGGTGAGAGAGCAAGCCGTTTCTGAATATGGCCGTTAGTGTTGTGTATATATCAGGCCGGCAATCCTACACGGGGTAACTCAAACAAAGCACCGCACACACCTCCCTACACACAAACACATCTTTCAGTCACTTAGCTTCCTCAGTCTCTGGCTTGTATTCTCCAACACTTCTTTGCTTCACCTCCATTATTTCAAAAGGGTTTATCAAAATGTACACGAATTTTTTTCAGGTGTTTTTACGGTTCTAGAGGCAGAATGGCAAGATTTCTGCATTATTAACTGAGGAAGCACTCTTGAAAACCCCGTTAATCATCTCTGTGGTCTTTAAAAATAGTCGTGGTGAAGGAGCAAACCGTTTCTTAAGTGTTCTACGGTTCTAGAGGCAGACTGACAAGATTTCTGCATTATTAATTGAAGGTACACTATTGAAAACACCGCTAATCATCTCTGTGGCCTTTAAAATAGTCGGAATGAGAGAACAAAGCGTTTCTGAATACGGACCTCTGTTATAAAGGAAGAATCTCGTGAACCACATCACTAAAACACTAATGATGATAACACCAGACATTCACTCGTTCTTCCACAGGTGAACTGAAGCCAAGCAGAACGCGAACCAATGACATTTATCTATCTATCTCTCCGTCTCTCCATCCATCGACCAGTAACAAGATCACCATTTGCATCCACACAGATTTCCGATTCCATCTCACCCCACCAACATTTTTGACATTTTTCCAGGGAAGTCTTTTGTGTCGAGCTGTGTATGTACTCGCACCACGCCGCCCACGATACCTCCACCACCAGACTCACTTCACCATAATGCGATAATTCTTTGCATTCCTGCCCTCGTTATACCTGGCTTGATTAGAAGTTATAGTAGGTTAGTAGTAGTAGTAGTAGTAATGATGGTAGGTTGGTAGTAGTAGTAGTAGTAGTAGTAGTAGTAATAGTAGTAGAAGTAGTATTAATATGGATAGTAGCAGTGGTAGTAATGGTGGTAGGTTAGTAGTAGTAGTGGTAGTGGTAGTAGTAGTAGTAGTAGTAGTAGTAGTAGTAGTAGTAGTAGTAGTAGTAGTAGTAGTAGTAGTAGCAGTAGTAGTATTGTGACCTGCCAGTTTCAACTCTAAGCATAACATTTTTTCAGTACCGAAGTCTACGTGAAGTTCATTTTCGAGAGAGAATATTGTGGTTCCTAGGCCGTATATCTCTCTCTCTCTCTCTCTCTCTCTCTCTCTCTCTCTCTCTCTCTCTCTCTCTTACCACAACTATTTCCAATGCCAGCGATGATTAGTGGCGTTTTCAAGAGAGTTTCTCCAATTGATAATATAGAAATCTTGTCATTCTACCTCTAGAACCGTAAAAACATCTTAAAAACTTATGTAAATTTAAATAAATACTCTTGAAATAGTGGATGAGAAGTACAGAAGTGCCTCAGAATACGATGCATAGAGCGAGGAAGCACCACGTACTACCTTCCCTTCCTTTCTAGGGCAGGCAATAGCTGAGAGAAAGGGCTGAGCGGTGAAGGAGTGTAGGTGGTAGGGGAAGGGAAAGGGAAGAGGGAACACACCCATCACTGTGATTAGAATGAAGGGGCTCAAGGGGCGTGGTGACAGGGTAAAGCGAGCCCCTGTATTTGTTCGGCAAGACCATTTGTTACTCCCCGGGGTGTTGTCAAACCTCTTCCTCCTCCTCTTCTTCTTCCACCTCCATTTATTTTTTTTGCCTCTTCCATCTTTTGTTTATTTTTTCTTATGTTCTTCCTCTAAGCGTTACAGTCCCAAAATACATGAGTTGATTCGTTATTTCTCTGGCTATTCTCCTCCTCCTCCTCCTCCTCCTCCTCTTCCTCCTCCTCTTCCTCCTCCTCCTCCTCCTCCTCCTCGTTCTCGTCCTTCTACTGTACTGTCCTTTGCCTCTCTCACTAATAGAGATGAATTGTTACCCAAAAATCTCAAGATCTTTGCTTTTTGGACTTCCTTTGTATTTCTTAGTATATCTCTCTCTCTCTCTCTCTCTCTCTCTCTCTCTCTCTCTCTCTCTTCCTATGTGATGAAACCTAAAAATGCAAGAACCGCTTCTCTTCAAAACGTCAGTAATTTCAATGGTTCAAAGTTACAGACGAGTTTGCTCCTTCATTTCTTTAAGGTTCAGAAAGTTTAGTTGTCTTCAGTATACAAGAAATTGAAGTCGCTGATTTAGTTCGGGAAATTGCCAATAAATAGAAATGTTATGCTTCACTGTTAGAATGAGCTTATGTAGCGTCAGCAGGGGAGGGGCTCGAAGTAAAGAAAGGCATACGTGTAAATCTCTCTCTCTCTCTCTCTCTCTCTCTCTCTCTCTCTCTCTCTCTCTCTCTCTCTCTCTGGCGTAGTTTCCTCCCTTTTCTCCATTATCTTTAATTCTCCACTTGTAATCTCTCTTATCCCTAACTCCTCGTCTCTTCCCTCTCATTATATTCTCTTCTCTCCCTCCCCCTGTCACGTGATACGGATTAAAACCATGAAACACAGCTCATCACACTTCTATTTCTGAACATTCTCTCTCTCTCTCTCTCTCTCTCTCTCTCTCTCTCTCTGGGAAAACACATGCAGTATATCTGACACACTAAACACTTTCTCCTCCTCCTCCTCCTCCTGTTCGTCCCTCTCCGTCTGCTAAACTGTCCTTTGTAATAAGCATATCAAAAGACCGAGAGAGGGAAGTCTGCATCCCTAAGCAACCACACTTCAGGAGCCATGAGGGAAATTTTGTTGCTTTTGATTTATAATGACACATAATTGAGTAACGATGTAGGAGAACCAGAAGGGAAAAATAGCATTGTTATTGTTTTGTAACGCTGTGTAAATCAATAACAATGTCACGGCAAGGCACATTGCAGTAACAAGAAGGAAAATATGATGCTCCTCTTTTGTAATGTAGTAATATTGTACAGACTCAAAAGAACTAGCAAGGATATCTCAGTGGGTCTTGTCAAATTAACTCACCTAAATCAGTTTAACGATGCATTCCCTCAAAAGAACTAGAATGATAAATTTACTTGCTGGATTCTGATGCTACGAAACTCGACAATGAACACAATGGAACTCCACTCACCTCATTGGAGTCGCACCTTCCCCAGCAGCTCATAACGTTAACAACATCCCAGCACATCCTCCCGTTATCGTCAGTCTTGTGCACCTGGATGGAAAGAAAGAATGCGAGGCTCTCACTTTACAATCTAAGACGTGGCTGGTGTGGTTTTCTCCCGCCGCCCTCCTTCCTTCCTCAGTAATGGTAAGGCAGAGAGGGAAGAAAGGTGTGTGTGGGTGTTTTGAACAATGCTTTGTAAAGGTGCTTGTTAGTGTGTGTGTGTGTGTGTGTGTGTGTGTGTGTGTGTGTGTGTGTGTGTGTGTGTGTGTGTGTGTGTGTGTGTGTGTGTGTGTGTGTGTCTGTGCACCTTTCTGTAAAATTTTATTTTCATTCAAGCTTATACTCGTAGTAGTAGTAGTAGTAGCAGCAGCAGCAGTAGTAGTAGTAGTAGTAGT
>NC_059303.1:14675708-14768208 GCF_017591435.1 Portunus trituberculatus | reverse complement strand
TTCGGATAGGACTGAGACCAGGCACACACCACACACCGGGACAACAAGGTCACAACTCCTCGATTTACATCCCGTACCATGTGTGTGTTCGTATGCGTTTGATTCCTACAACAGGGGCAAAAATTCAATAATTCCTTGAGAAATCACGATAACTTTTCTTTTCAGCAATCCAACGCGGAAGGTAAGGAGGAAAAGAACGTGAGAGCGAGAAATCATTGCAACATCACACCTGCGTTCTCAGATTTACTCCTTGCTTCTCTGCCACTCAGGTTATGAAATTGTATTGGCCAACGCACATCGAACACACCTCGAGGCGCTTCTGTACCTTAAAAATAGTACACGTGATCATTCTCCCGACTAATTCTCGCGAGCAATTCCTTCGAGAGTGTCAGAAGGCAGTAGTGTGAGTTTGGTTTGATTTCCTCCTTTCTCCATCACCTAAAGTGCCTGTTATGTGAATTGTCTTTATTTAGTCGGTTCAGTTTTCACTATTTTTATGCTACTTATTCTTTAAACAAATTTAGTTTAACCTCTCTCTCTCTCTCTCTCTCTCTCTCTCTCTCTCTCAGTCGTGTGGCAGTGAAATTAAGTTCCCATGAGTCCCGCGGCGTGAGGCTGCGAGCACTCACGGACTAGCACACATTCAGACTGTCCAAGACGTGATAAACATTAAGTACTATATGATGAAAAGGAAATTAAAATCACGTTACATTGAAACTGGTGGCCATCTTACGTCCAGTGCCTGACTAGCTAATGACCGTAACCAAACTATTACATAATGTGTCCATTACTCAATATAGGTTAAGCCATCAGCTACACAGACCCCAAGAGACATTAGTGTTACAAGACCACAGTAAAGCATTATGTACTTTGTGAACCGATTTTTGGTGTTAAGGATCACAGCATCACACTCTTCTCTCCAGTGACACCCACACACGAACTTTGGCTCTCTATCTTCCCCAGGACAACCTCCTCTTGCCACAACTTTCCCAATGAAACCCACAAACACCAAAAGCCAAAGGCTGTGAATCACTTACCTCTATCTTGGCAGAAGCCGTGGAAAGTTGAGTGTTTGTGTGCGGCGTGTGTTGAGCCAGTGACAATGGCGAGTGTTGACACGAGTGAGGACCGTCGATTGTGGCCTCCAGACGCGAGACCTGGTGGCGAGGATCTGCCTTTTCTTGCACGAGCCACATCTAGAAGGCAACGCAGCAAGTTCTCAATGAAATTCCAGCCGACCAATCAGAGCCACTGCGGAGCTCTGGGTCGTCCGTGATTGGTTGCCTCAGAGAAACCTGAGGCGCCCAGTCCATGACGTCAAGGGAGGCGGAGCGAAGCCTGGCGGGCAGTTGGAACACGCATGGGTGGCTCTTCGGGGAATAAGCCTGGCCAGGGTGTTCCTCACGATGTGCCACTCACGTATTCCACGGTCAGCCCAGCACGGCACTCTCTTTCAAAATAAACCAATACATAAGACTCTCCCGCTGAATACTGGAGAGAAAACTGCATTTCTATGAGTTACGACATAAATCAATCTGCATTTCTAATTACGAAGAAATGCAAGTTCATCTCTTTCACAAAACGTAGTATAAGAAAAGGTAAAATTAGATCAACCATTCATGCTTTCAATTGTATTCGAACAGAGTATAAAGATCAGTATGTAGTCTCTCCTCATAATTAAGATATCGGCATCCACATTTTGCAAACGAGTCTGAGGAATGTCTGCCAAACTAATTGACAAGTGGGGCAATCAGTCCTCTGCCACGCTGTAATTAGCGTCACTTCAGCGTCTCATTAAACTCTCACTTTGCAGGTTGTCCTCGCCGCCGACACGCTCCTTCCCCCATCACAAACCACACGGTCTCACAAGCACGGCCCGATTACCTCGTGAAGGAGAAGATTTACATTCTCTCTCTTTTCATACGTTCTTAAATCTGCATCTTTTTTCATTATCCCTCTGTTCGACCCTGTCTCTAACAGTGTCTGTCTGTCCGTTTCTTTGTTTGTCTATGTGCCTGCCTGTCAAGCAATCTCATATTTTACTTTTTTGCTTATCTTTATCTTTAATTTTATTCTATTTACTTATTCATTATTATAGTAAAAGTATCTTAGATAGTATACCCTACATTTGATTTTATCGAGTAGGAGTGCGCCACACCACCATCACCAGTTTTACCACCACCATCACCACCACCTCATGTTCTTTCTCCAAGAAAAAAGCCACCATTAAAGAATACTGCACTTCTGCTAAACACATTCCTTTACGTAGCATTAGAATGGGGAGCTATGAAATATGTCTTTCTGTGTGTCCAGGAAGGAATATCCATACCTTCTTTCAGGAAGAAGATTTCAAGACACATATTTTTATTTTCGATTAACCCATCTGAGTGCAAAGGACCGATACACCAGTGTCTTTGGCAGGTGTTCCTCCTATATAAAGAAAAATCCACACAAGTACAAAGATTTATGCATATGTAGGCTTAAAGAATCACGATCACATTGACATTGATCTACGACTGTACCTACAAAGAACAAACAATGTACGTACTCGTAACACACAACCAAGCGTATACCAAACATATCATACTAACACTGACGCGCACAACCATGACTATAAAAGACTGGGACAGACTTCCCCAAGGTACTTCAAACAGCCGCACAATAGACACATTCTATAGGAAAATGCAGTCTTACTTATTACAATAACAACTAAACATTATAAGCAGACACATATGATTAACTTCCCTTCTTTCCTCACTCGGTCCCCATCATCCCCGCCCCCTACGCCCATGAAACTCAATATATATGTTATGCACCAACTGCGATACCCTGCCCATTGATACTCAGAATCAGAACAAAGGACACCCTCTTCACCCCAGAAACTCACACACACACACACACACACACACACACACACACACATTATTATTATTATCATTATTATTACTATTGTTATTGCTATTATCATTATTATTATTATGATTATTATTATTATTATTATTATTATTATTATTATTATTATTATTATTATTATTATTATTATCATTATTGCTACTATTATTTTCTTTATCACTACTATTTTATTACTAATTTTAACAGTTTGTCTCTAAATTCTGTTATTATTATCTTTATTACTATTATAATTATTATTATTATTATTGATATCATTATCATTATTGTTATTATTATTATTATTATTATTATTATTATTATTATTATTATTATTATTATTATTATTATTATTATTATTATTATCCTTGTCTTCTTATGTTCTTATTATTGTATTATTATTATTATTATATTATTATTATTATTTTTTTTATTTATAATATTATTAACTTTGTCACCACTGTAAGTGAGTCTTTTAATATTTCCACCTATGCAAACATAGGTGAGATCGGGTATATATGTATTTTCTCTTAATATCTTCCTTTTCTCTCTTTCTTCTTTTCAATGTTTTAGTTGATACTTGTTCTCTTTGTTTAATTCAGTGTTTGTCTATATTGCATTTAATTGAAATGTTTTTTTGTTTTTGTTTTTTGCCGATAAAGTTTTTACTTGCAAAGGGCTGTTTGTCTTATGAAATTCATTGGTTATCACAATCTGTACACAAATGGCAAACATAATAAAGTGTTTAAAGAGAGAGAGAGAGAGAGAGAGAGAGAGAGAGAGAGAGAGAGAGAGAGAGAGAGAGAGAGAGAGAGAGAGAGAGAGAACACAGAGCCGTGCTGGAAATACGTTGACGATACCACCATCGCGTCATCTATCACGAACACCAGTCCTGACTACAGCAGTATCCAGTCAACCCTCGCCGAAATCACAACTTGGACCAGCCTTAACAGTGTCACCATCAACAAGACTTATACTGTAATCACGCATTTTAATCTAGCATCAAACCAAACCTTCTCACCACCAGTCAAATTAGGAGACCACACCATACAAGTAGCCATTCAACCAAATTATTAGGTATAGTAATTAACGACAAATCACATTAAGACCCACTTGTCACTTCATACGTCTCCTCATCAACTTACCGTTTACACATATTGGCAACGCTCAACAAATTAGACGTTCCAGCCAATGACCTAGTAAAACATTTTAACGCATTTACTTTATCCAAACTATGCTTTGCCTCCCCTGTTTGGTCCTCTTCCTTAACTATTACGCAAGAAAGAACAACAAATATGAGAAAATACTGGAGAGCTTTGAAAATAATCCTTGGCCCCAATTTCATTAACTATCAGGATGCACTCACCCAACTGAACCTACAGTCAGTACCAGACCTCCACCATTTACACTTGCAACAATTTGTAATCAAAACTACCCAACAACCCAAGATACGTCACTTTCTACCCCCTGACGCCCCACCGCCACAACGAGCAGTCCGCCACCACGTCCTACCACTGACCGATACAAGAAAAGCACCATTCCTACTATTGTCAAATTTACTAATTCGTAATCAACTTTGTTACATATACATTCAGGTTCATGTTTTCATTTCCACTTTATGTACAAAGTCCCTAAATATCTCATTTTACTCTTCCTAGCTTCTTAATTACAAAGCTTTTAATAACCTCTATCAGATGTAATTTTTAACTCTAACTGCTGGAGTTGTAATGTTTGGAGTTTTGCATACACTCTAGAGTTTAGAACTATTTGTTTTTAGTAAGTATCCCTTCAATGTATACTTTCATCTTCTCAGCTGCCTTTTCTATTAATAAACCGTTAATCTTTATCATCATTATGAACACACACACACACACACACACACACACACACGGCAGTTCAGTTGGTAGCAGTCACCATACCACAGCACACCTCACCATTACACCACGACTACCACCACACACCAAAACACACCACACATCTCACCAGGTATCCTGCACCCAGACCCTTCCTGTCCTGCTCCCTTATTACCCGTGCCCGCACCCGCACCCGCTCCCACCCCGCTCTTACTCCATCTCGCACTCTCACACACACACACACACACACACACACACACACACGTCAGTTCAGTTAGTAGCAATCACCATATCACACCACACCACACAGCGCCACACCAACACCATCATTGCCACACCAAACCACCACTATCATAACACACCATAATATATCACAACACCACACCAGACCACCACACCAGCTAGGTATCCTGCACCCAGACCCCTCCTGTCCTGCTCCCTCATCCGGGTCCTCTCCCACTCCCACCGTGCTCCTGCTCCGTCCCACACCCTCTCCACCAATCACCGCCTCACTCCTGCCCGGCTCTCTCTCCATCCTGCAACCGCCCACTCCGCCCCGCTCGACCTCGATCCTCACCTGCTGCCGCTACAGGAACTATTCTTTAAACGCATTTTCTCATGTTTTGTATGTGTTTCTAGGTGTTTTCAGGACTCGGAGTGTAGGAGGATGTGGAAGGGAGAGGTGGAGTGTGAGAATGAGGGCGGAGGAGGTGGAGTCACTCACCAATGCCGAAAAGAAAAAAACATCTCATCGTAAAGGTAAGAATATTTCTCTTTTATTAAAGAAGTTGACATTGTTTGACATTTGATTTGTTATTAGCAAAGAAAAACAAGTTTCAAGTTGTAATAGAATCGAGTCTAGCTGTGTTTTCTGCTTAACGAAAACATAACGTTAAAGTCACTACATGAAATATGATTTTTTTTTTTTAATCAGCACGCCTTGGATTGTTTTGGTGCTTGATATAAGACTTTACGAATATGAGAAACATGACCAAAGTAATGATATTCCATAAGATTTATTCTAACTATTCGTATTTTCAAATTCAAAAGTTTTAACGGAACCAAAATAGGAAACCAAAATTCTTTATACGACCAGGAATCTGTGTTTTCTTTATTTGGCTGGAAAGCGAAACTTTTTTTCGTATTCAGAAAATATAATATAACGTAGTTTGGCTGTGCTTTCCATCTCGACATTATGATGTGTTTGTGACCCGTTGATTTGATAAAGACTTTTCATTAGACCGCGCTAAATAAACAATGAACCCGGTAACGTTTTTATATTTTGGTTATTAGTTAAAGTATTTGTTACGTCAAAAAATGTAGTGCATTCCAGTCTGGGCGCCTTTTTTCTTCTCACGATTTTTAAAATGAATTATGTACGTAAATATTGGGCCATAGAGACACCTCAGCCGTGCCTTCCCCCAAGGTCATTCTATCAGTATTTGTCTGCACTCTTCTGTATGTCCAGGCCCAGAGAGTGAAGCAAAGCCAGAATCAACCACCAAAACAGTTAAACAGCCCATTGCTGTGTTAAATATGATTAATGTTATGTATACCCCTTGTTCAGACCGCCCGGCGCCCACCATGACCCGGACCAAGACGCCCATCCCTCCTTCCCATGTCAACTCGTCAACGTTTACTTGAATTCTCAGTGTTTCCCGGACATTTCCTGCTGTTTCCCGCATGAAGTGCATAAAGTGTAGTGATAGGAAGAAATGAGAAATGGAAGTGTGTGTAGTAGTAGAAGTAGTAGTTGTAGTAGTAGTAGCAGTAGTAGTAGTAGTAGTAGTAGTAGTAGTAGTAGTAGTAGTAGTAGTAGTAGTAGTAGTAGTAGTAGCAGCAGCAGCAGAAGAATTAATAATAGTGTGTGTGTGTGTGTGTGTGTGTGTGTGTGTGTGTGTGTGGTAATGGTCTTATGTGGGCTGCTCAACGCAGGATTACTCTCTCTCTCTCTCTCTCTCTCTCTCTGTAGCATTAAGATCAAGACCAAGGCCAAGTTTTTGACAATTACGCTCACCACATATTATACTCAACCTACAAAGTTGGATTATTTCTCTCCATATCCTCAAGGTGAGTTTTTAACAAGTTGAGCAGTTACTGAATTGTATAAAGAATATGTGCATGAGATATTTATGTCCTAATACGATGTAGGAAGGATGATTCATGTGATACAAGAGATGGTGAGTCTCCGCTCTCTCCGCACAGTGTGGTCCTCCACTCATTTTGTGCACTTTTATTTTAATGTAATGCCTTGAGTGGGTTGCCAACACTGCGAAAAGTAATATTTTAGTGGCAGAAGTGTCGAATGGTAGCAGCGCAGGGAAACAGGTGAGTGTGACACACCAAACAGTGAAGCCAGGAGGAGCAGGGAGGAATAGTATTATTTGTAATACGAAGTAAATACTTGTATAATTATTACTATTTCTATGTCAAAAGCTATTTGATATATGAATGTATTGTACTAGTCGTGTGCATGTGCCTGACTTTGATGCAGAGGGCAGATCTGCCACGGGCAACTCTGCATCTCAAAGCACAGTGGTTAGTTGTATATACAGTGTTTGCCACATCAACTATAGCTATAATGATAGAGAAAAAACAATTAGATTGTCACAAATAATGCATTGGAATTAACAAAGGATATGAAAAAAAGCATAGGTAACATGAAACATTGATGGGAAGCCAACCACATTTGTATAGCGAAGCTATGGGCACTGCCCTAATAAAGTGGCCCCTACAGCTCTCCTTGTCTCCTGACTCTCCCTTTGTAGCTCTTTCCCTGAGCGTGGGAATGAAAATATGTTCCCAAAACTAAACTAACTTTAACATTGACCTAACCTAACCACACAATTGGTCAGAAGGGTTCTGAGGAAGACCTATCAGTGTTGCATGTCACCTCATTAGATTATTAGGTTAGCTAGATTATAATAGGTTAAAGTGAAGGTTAGATTAGTTTTGTTTATCATAATTTCATTCCCCACATCATGTCAGCCGAGTAAAAGAGCTGCAAATGAGGAGCCGGGAAACAAGGGGAGTTGGAGGGATCACTTTATTAGAACAGTGCCAAACTTTGCACCACAAAAGATGATGAAATAAAGTTATACATCAATGCAATGCTGGGGATTTCCAAACAAATTATATTATATGTTAATAACTTCATCTACATGGCAGAGCTTTCCTCATTGGAGTGCAATGGTCATTTCTTGTATGGAGGTAATATGTGTATTTGTAGTTAAGTTAAATGTTGTCTGGTTTGGCAATTAGTAATCACACTGTGCATGCATAATTCAACCCATTCACTGAAAGAAGCCACTCTCAACTTTCAGTAGGGAAAACCACAAAAAGGAATGTTGCCAATGACCAGGAACAGAGTTAATGTTAAATAAATGGTCCTGCTAAAGATTGAGATACACCAGTTTCTTCCCATTAGGAAATTAGCTCTTCGAAGTAATTACATGAATATATTCATGCATTGTGTAATTCGGCTAGAATCAAGCACATACTTGAATAACACATGTAATTCAAGCATCTTGTCACCATTGTTCATAAGTTTGATGAACTGAATTTCATATAGGCAGGTCCACATCTATCCACATCTTTTCCATATCACTTCAGACCACAAGGAGTTTTATTGTCCCTTGCAATGTTAACAAATAAAGAATAATAATGCTAAGGGTTGAATCATGATTTGTATTGATATGCTTTTTAAATTCAGGCATTAAAAGTCACGAGCAGTTTATATATATATATAAAAAAAAAACATTTCACTTTGATTATTACTTTCATCTTTCTGTTGATATTGTTCTGTAATGTTGGCACTCAATAAACAGTAACCAAAAGGTAATTGGTTCCAGCATGGCAGCACTGAGTCGCCTCCAGCGCCTCTTTGCCTTGAGTGAACTGGTTGAGTTGGCGGAACTCATGGGTCATCAACGCCCCAATAAAAGAAGGATCGTCCGTCACCGGCTTGATCCACTCCAGCACCACTCCAATGAGGAGTTTCTGGCACGATACAAACTCTCAAAGGAGAGTTTCAATGCCCTACTGGAAGAAATTACACCTCATCTTCCATCTTCTAGGGACAGGAGAGGTATGGTTTTATTTCCTTAATGTCTGTTGAAAATACATGCATGCACTCTTTGATTTTCATACTGTTAGTGTGTTTTGCATGTATGGAATTACAGATCATGAAAGTTTGTAAATTTGATGTGGGGATGAATTGTCAAGAGGAGTAAAATTATTTTGTATTGGTTAAGTTGTGAGGACATGACTATTCATTGTATGGTTCTGCAGTGTCTTTTTGACAGTAGGTCATGTTTATTGAGAAACCGATTACTGTAAGTACAACAGTGCCTTGCAATAACGGACACTTTGGGAGTGAGAGGGTGTCCATTACTGCAAATTGTCCGTTACTGAGAGCAGTTTGTCTGCAAGACCCTTAACCCTTACCCTCACCCCCAACCCCCTTTTATCCCCTTTTCGGTAATTTATTCTCTTTTACTTAGGAAAATTATTTTGAACATTTAAACCACCTTAAACAATGCTCAGTACTATAATATGAGTTCATTATTATATGGTCACCCTCACAGATAATCTAAGGCAGTAATCTGCAACGTGAACAAGTACTTCTTGGAAGAAGGAGAGAGAGAGAGAGAGAGAGAGAGAGAGAGAGAGAGAGAGAGAGAGAGAGAGAGCGCCTGGGTTGACGAAGTGCAGATAGTGAAAAAAAAAAAAAAAAAAAACGAATCTCACTCAATTTTTGTCCTCTTTTATCAGTCTTTGGAAGTCTGCAGTTTAATCTCTTTCTTCTTTTGACTGAAGTGGAATAGGTTTTTATCTTTTAAATGTCTCTCTCTCTCTCTCTCTCTCTCTCTCTCTCTCTCTCTCTCTCTCTCTCTCTCTCTCTCTCTCTCTCTCTCTCTCTCTTCCCCATTACGGAGTGAGATCAGAGCTCATAGACCGATCTTCGGGTAGGCCTGAGACCACATCAACACACAATACACACCGGGAAAGCGAGGCCACAACCCTTCGAGTTATATCCCGTACCTATTTACTGCTAGGTGAACAGGGGCTACACATTGAGGCTTGCCCATTTGCCTCACCGCTTACCGGAACTCAAACCCAGCCTTCTCGATTGTGAGTCGAGCATGCTAACCACTACACTACACGGTGTGTGTGTGTGTGTGTGTGTGTGTGTGTGTGTGTGTGTGTGTGTGTGGCAGTGTTATTATCCTTACTTGGCCAACAACATTCAGACAAATGCATAACTAGCAATTCACACCAGCTGGCCACAGGTTCAACCAGCCTGGGACCCCATTTCACCATGTGTGTCACTGCCCCCACAGCCAAGTAGTCGCGGCTCTCCACCTTATTACAAGTTTTGTAAATTGTGGACCAACAAAATGAGTTACAATGGTATCTAGCATGAGTGACTAGATAAATACAGGCCTTATTTTTGGCTTTTCATCATGTTTTATGTGTATTCATTCGCACAGCTATGTAGGAACTATGGATTCATAGAAAAAAAAACTGCCATTATGGGCCAGAAAAATAGGTTAGTGTCTGACCAATCCATTACTGAATGAAATCTGTTACTGCGAGGTTAATTTTTGCAAGGCACTTCTATATATGGGAATAAAATGATGTAACCAAAATTTTGTCTAGGATAGTATGAAGATTAGATTTTCCATTAATATACCACCTGATAAAGATACATTATCCCTCTGTACTTATTAGAGGATGGTATTTTGCATGTGTAAGCAGCTTTGAAATTTTTTATTTGGCAAGAATTTATGACAATGAAAACAATATAATGTTAAGTGGGTAATAACTGAGTATTTGGTTCTGTAGTGATGCTACAGTGTGGTTGCCGAACCATAATATATGGTGAGGTAATGTGGCTGTCAGATAGTGATGGGCTAAAAGTATTTGACACAAGTCACAACTCTTTCTTCCCATTTTGTGGGAGAAAGATAAGGTGGTATTGATAGTAACAAGAACAAGTGGTTATTTTCTCAAGCTAACCTTCAAAAACAGCATTAAGTCATATAAACTAATACGTAGCCATTAATATTTCCAGGTCTCCGTATCTCACCCAGTCTGCAGCTTTTGGTCACGCTGCGTTACCTAGCAACGGGCAGCTTCCAGCTGACTGTTGCTGACACATCAGAAATGTCACAGGCCAGTGCGTCCCGCTGCATCAGGAGGGTGGTCCGTGCCATCGCAGAGGTCTCAGCAGGGCACATCAGGTTCCCTACACCAGCCGAGGAGGGGGCCGTCACGCAAGCCTTCTCTGCCATTGCAGGCATGCCAGAGTGCATAGGCTGCATTGGTGGAACCCTCATCCCCATCAAAGGACCTGGTGGAGACGATGCCGAGCTGTACCGTTGCCGCCAGGGTTTCTTTGCTATCAACATGACAGCTGTGTGTGATGCCTCGCTTTTGGTCACCAACCTGGTTGTCAACTGGCCTGGCAGTGCACATGACTCAAAGATTTTTAATGAGTCTCGCCTCCGCCAGACTCTTGAGCCTGGCCATTATCGTGGCTTCCTTCTTGGCCACTGTGGTTATCCTTGCCACCCTTACCTCTTGACTCCATATGCTGATCCAAAGGCACCACATGAGGAAAAGTTCAATCAGGCCCATGCAAGAACTCACAGCTGTGTGGAGAGGATGTTTGGGATTCTGAAAAGGAGGTTCAGCATTCTGACAACACCCCTCAGGACCAAGCGGGCCTCAAGAAGCGACATTATTGTGGCCACAGTAGTACTTCACAACATTGCTGTGAGGAATGGGTTGCCACTAGAGGAAGGGCCAGAGGGTAGAGTGGAGGAAAATGTCCCAGTACCAGACCAAGAAAATGCAGCAGAAGGTCACATCCGGCGAGCAGAGATTGCAGCGAGGTTTATCTCTTAAGGTTGTACCCTGCTCCCTTACATGGTGGGATTCCACTTCCACAACATTGCCATTCTACTTAGAACTTTGTGTTGTCTGTTCTTTCTCCATTACAAGTTTGGGGGTTGTGCAGTTTGCATTTCTAACAGGCACTGTTTTGCCTTGGGAACAATCAGGCAGGCCAGAACTGTGACATCATTTCATACTTGAACAGAACAAGTTGGAAGGCAGTGTTTGGTGAGGGGGTGGGTTCTGGATTAACCCTTTTTAAGGACTAGTCTGTAGTGATTATTTCATTTGTGTTGATGAGGAAACTGTGCTGGACATATAATATATTTTTTTGTACCTACTTTAAGTTTACTTGAACCCATACTGGCTGTGAATACATGTAAGTTTACTTACACCTCATATTGGATGTGAATACGCTTATTGTTGTATTTTAAACTTAGTTATTCTGTTTAACACCCATAAAAAGTGAAGCATTTAGTGGAAATTTAAAAAAAGTTAATTCTATTAAATAAATTTTATTTATACAAAAATAAATTTCCTTTACACATACACACACACACAAACATAACTAATCATTCAGGGTGGGAAGGTTATGGGAAAAGTCCATAGCCTCAAAGGCTCCCTTTCCTTCTATAAAGGCACCAACATTCCTGTCTATATTTGCCTCAACAACCTAGCTAGCGTTAAGCTTTCCATCAAGCCTCTTGAAAAAGGCAGCCATCACCAGGAAAGCACCTGTCTTGGCTTTCTCACTCACTAGCTTGGCCACCTCAACCCTCATCTGCATCTGTTGTAGCTCTAAGGCCCTCTTGGAAAAGTCATCCACCACAGCCATGTCCCCAGTCTTCTTAGAAGACAGTGGGATAAGACATAGCGGTGATGTGGATGGAGGGGAAGAACAGATAGAAGTGGAAGGTTTGTTAGAAATGACAGGTGGAGGATCTATAGAAGAAGGAAGAGAAACAGAGTGATTTTGAGGGAGAGGAGGGCTCACCAAAGCAGATGAGGTGACCTGTTCATCATCTGCAGAAAGGAAACAAATTTTAAACAATTGTATGTATGTATATACTTTATGAGAAGATTTATTCTTGTTGATTAATTAATAATTCCTTGATTCTTTCATCAACTTATTAATTTATTGATTCACCGAGTCATGAAAATACCAAAATAAGGAAACACTTATTATTCCAGATTATTCCATAGAACACAGGGATGTGTTGCTTATGAATGGTGTCATTAGCTTCATAGCAAACAATAACCAGAATCACATGATGCATTTCTTCATCATTATGGAGCAGGTCAAGCTTTAATATTAACTCACAACTAATGACTAACATATATATATATATATATATATATATATATATATATATATATATATATATATATATATATATATATATATATATATATATATATATATATATATATAGGCTTATAGGCAGAAGTCTCAAGATTATATATATATATATATATATATATATATATATATATATATATATATATATATATATATATATATATATTTGGGCGGCAATGTTGAGACTTCTGCCCTACTCTGAAGCCGAAGGCGCTTCTGTTTTCTTCTTTGCTTGATTTTTATCCAACAAGCTGCCGCCACACAAAGAGCCAGATCCTCATCCGTATTCAGTGTTGTTGTTGTTGTTGTTGTTGTTGTTTATTGTCATATTACACATACACATACAAAACAGTTACAATTAGGCAACTGCCCAAACACGTCGATAATATGACAAAGAGGACTAGATACCCGAAGGTATATGTGTCCTAATATACTCTTACTGAGATTGTAAATAATCTCAGAACAGACTCAAAACAGACAGGGGGGAAGAAACGGAAAAGAAACATATTGGTATTAATGAATGAATAAATAATTAATAATAATGATAATAATAGTGAATAATAGTAACAATTACAATGATAATAATAATAATAATAATAATAGTATATAATAATAATAACAAAAGAAGTGATAATAATAATAATAATAATAATAATAATAATAATAAAGTTAATGATAAAGGTAATAAGAATAGTAATAATAATAATAATAATTGCAATAATACAGAATAATACTAATGATGATAATAAGGAAAAATACTAGATATAGTAATAACTATAACAACAACAATCCAGATTGTATTTGACTAAGAATCACTGTTATATCTGTCCAATAGAAAAGTCTTAAGTTTATGCTTGAAAGTTGATAATTTACAATCATAAGGGATAGATTTGGACACATGGTTCCATATAATTGCTCCTTTATATCTGAAAGTATTTTGAAATAAAGTTGTTCTACATTGTGGTACATGTATTTCTTGGTTATGCCTTGTTGAATGAGAATGAACCTGTGTGTTTCTAATAATCATATCATTAAATATTAAGGGTAAACTGTTGTTACTAAATTTATACATTAATTTACTTATAGCAAATACATAAATCTTTTCAAGGGGTAATATTTGGTGAGATAAGAATAATGGTTTGGTGTGCTCTCTGTAACTAGCAGAAGCAATAATTCTGATGGCTTTTTTGCAACTTAAAGACAGTATCAAAGTGACATCTGCTAACTGTTCCCCATACTTCAATTCCATATAACAAATAGGGATAGATAAAACTATTATAGATTGTGACAAGTGTTGATTTATCTAAAAGTTTCTTTACTTTTGTAAGTATTCCTACACCTTTAGCAATTTTGTTTTTTACTAATTTAGTATGTTCAGACCAAGACAATGTGGAGTCGACTATAACACCTAAGAATTTTATGGAATTAACCCTTTCAATTACTTTATTGTTTAGGTTTACATTATGATTTAATGAAAATTTTCTACCCTTAGTATGGAATATAATGTATTTGGTTTTATCTATGTTTAGTGACAGTTTATTTGCATTTATCCAATCCATTATTCTTAGCATTTCCCTATTTATTTTAATGATCATATCATTAATGTGGTTACCCTCTAAGAAAATGTTGGTATCGTCGGCAAAAAGTATAGGGGTGAGCGAGGTTGAAACATTGGCAATGTCGTTTACATACAGTAGAAACAATAGGGGGCCTAATATTGATCCCTGGGGTACACCACAGGTAACACTAATGGTAGAGGAGCTAACATCATTATATGAAACATATTGAGATCTACTAGTGAGGTAGCTTGCAATCCAGTCGTGAGCAACTCCCTGATTCCAATTTTATACATTTTCTTTAACAAAATTGCATGATTAATGGTATCAAAGGCTTTGCTAAAGTCTAAGAAGATCCCTAACATGTATTTACCATTTTCTAACGCATTAACAATTTTATCAACTAATGTAATTAATGATAAGTTAGTGCCATACCCCTTTCTAAAGCCAAACTGATATTTATACAAGATGTTATGCTTACTAATAAAAGAATACAATCTACAGTGATACAGTCGCTCAAAGATCTTGTTGGCTTGTTGGACTGAGGACTGAGGACTGAGGAGTCCTCAGTCCTCAGTCCAACTAAGGAGGACTGACTGGCTTAAAGGAGTGAGGAGCAATGTGGTTTGAACTTTGTTGTGGTTAGATTATATACAGTTCGGCTTCGGTGCGATCAAAACACAATGCCGAATTTGGTGGTAAAATTCGGCTGGATTCGTGTGACCAGAAACTAGCATTAACTTCCCAAAACAAAAGGTTACTGCATTAAATTACGGTAACTATAATGTGTCAACTCTAAAATGGCTCCTGGATTTAAAACACATTGTAGCTTATTGATAACGCAATTCATTTGATGTGAATGATACTTGATGATCACGCTCATTACAAGGATAGCTTACGGTTTCCTCCAATATCTGAAAACAACGCAATCCTTACGACACCATTCAAATCGAGACCCAGGAGCCACTCTAGACGGTGTCACACAGTTACTATTGGAACTTTAGTAAAACAGTATCTTACGGATTGCCGAGACTGTCCATCCCAAATGTTTGTTTACGCGCAGGTTTGAGTTTTGAAGCCCGCGGGAGATTTAGGGTAACAACAACATTTAGGGCTCATGTAATTCTGTGTAAGCAGGCATTACCAACAACAACAAGCCCGCGGGAGACTGGATCATTGGTATTCATGTCCTTCTAGCCAAGCATCCTTAAGCCCCAAATCAACAAGAAGCCCGCGGGAGATTGGATCGTTGGGGCTCATGTAATTCTGTCTAAGCAGCCCTTAAGTCCCCAGTCAACAGCAACAAGCCCGCGGGAGTCAACACACGGCCGCAGAGGAACCCTGTACCTTATTGCAGCCGAGGAGAAGCTGGGAACTACACACGAGCCGATAGTCTTATCTGCTAACTTACATCTCATCCAGCCAAGATGAGGTGAGATTTGGAATTATCTTACCGAGAGAGAGAGAGAAAAACACGATGATTATTTGAGTCTGCGGTATTTGACGCTGTTTTAAGGACAATGTTACAATTCCAAGTGTGATTTCGGTGGAACCTGAGAATACGGTCTTCCCTTTCACCACCAGCCCCTTCCCTAACACCAACAGACTTGGCAACCTGCAGAGAAAGTGGGAGTTTCGGGTGCAGGAAGCCAAAATAAACCAAATTCAGCAATTCCATAAGAGTCTTAAGAGGCCAAATTTGGTTGAATTGAAAAAAAAAAATCCCTGTAATGCTGATTAAGTCAAATTCAAACTAACAAAACCTAACCCTTAATGAAACCTAATGTAACCTAACATGGCCTAACGTAAGCTAGCATGAGGGTGGGGGGGGCTCCTCTCCTTCTCAACCACCCTGCTGCTGTGATCAGTTACAAATCCATAATAGACTGCTAATTTGAACTAACTAAACCTAATGTAGTGTGATGTAAGGAAACACTTGTAACCTAACCCAAACCTGAACCTATGTAAGGCAACTCCTCCTCCTCCTTCTCCTTCTTCTTCTTCTTCTTCTTCTTCTTCTTCTCCTTCTTCTCCTTCTCCTCCTCCTCCTCCTCCTCCTCCTCCTCCTCCTCCTCCTCCTCTGACAGCTTCTGAGCCTACACAAGGCAGCTTTTGAATGATAAAAACTTGTAATGAATAGGAATGATTGTTCCCTCACTCACACAGCAAGGACAGTGAAATGAAGACAGAGACCAAAGTGAAGCTAGAGGAGCATCTGGAGTCAGCCTTGCAGCGCATCGTCACTCAGGAGAAGCAGAAGCTCCTCCCACAGCTGGATATCATGTGTTCACTAGCCAGTCAGAAGGAGCAGATCCTGGCCTCTATGATACATGGTTAGCATCCGTAGCTTGTCTAATTCAACTTCCATATTGTAGAATACATTGTGGTTTTAACCCCTTCAGTAACAAGCCTCGTTTTCATATTTATTCTGGTTACTATTTGGCGATTTTATACAGCTTCAGAAACATATCTTGAGATTATAATAGTAACTAAAGACTTGGCCAATAATCTTTTGACCTCCATAGACCCTTCCTAATGTAATGAAAATTGTCTAATCATACCCAAAAATTCATGGTAAAAATCGATCTCAGTATTAAAGAGGTTAACCATTAAATGACTGGTATCTATTGCATTCTCTGATTAAAGCTAAATGATTTCCTACGATGTACAGCAGCTGTTGTCCTGAAACTATTCCTTATTCCACAGCTAGGAAGGAGCAACAGTGTCCAGAAGAGGATGCAGAAGATGACTATGGTCCATCACTTGACAGCCAGAAGGACCAGCTCTACCAAGATATTGAAGATCGGCAGACTGCTCTCATGAACCACAGAATAGTGAAAAATGCAATGCAGACAGCAGCTTTCAAGTTCCAGGCACTGAAATAAGACATGTTGTTAAGAGTTAAGCTGATTACAATATCCTTATTTTTTATTTATTTTTTTTTTTTTATTTATTTATTTATTTTATTTATTTATTTTTTTTTTCCTCTCTTATTGAGACCAACTATATATGGAGATCATAATGCTGCAGTTACAGTCTAATAATCATATATTTAAGTTTCTAATACAAGGAAATCCCAGATCGTGAGATTTTGTTGTAATGTTCATGTGTACATTTGCAATATTATATACACTGTCTTCAGGGATCGCATTAATGGAGAGCTATAAAGAATGGGGCTTCTTAATTTGAAATTATATTATAACCAGAATGGAGATGAAATATGATCAAAGTCTCTTTCTTTAAGATGCAAGATGCCGTTCGAAATGGCCTGCAGAAGGTGAATGCAGACGAGACAATGGATAATTTAACTGAAAGAGGGTGAGGTGCCTGCCTGTCTGCTGCCATCATTCACACTTTTTTTTATCATATTACATAGTGTATTTTTTCGATGATTTCTTGCTATAAATTCAAGTGGAAGCATTTTCTGATGCTAGGATAAACTACTCACAAGAGTCTTTTGGTAGAGATTGAGCTCCTGTCAGGACATACTCAGTAAATTCAACTCTTGATACATTATCAGTTAGACCACAATGACTTCCAAAGCCTGAGTGATCTTTGTTGAGCCTTGATGGTTTTGTCACTCTAGTATATAATGAGTGATATTGTTGGACACTCAGATCAATATAATGCTGCTTGGTTTTTAACACTTTATCCCACATGTAGCCATTCAGATAGTTTTATGTCGCATCAATAATAATTTTAGCATAGTTGTAATCTTTACTCTGATTTTTGCCATATTTTGATTGCTCCCTACCTCCATAACAGTGAGTATTATCATTGATCTGTTTTTTATGCAACATCATGACAAAATACTTTCAACGTGACCTCACTAAGACTACAACAATAACTAGGTAGTAGGTATCACTAGCCCTTAGTTCATCACCTCAGTATAACCATCAGACATCATGTGCCTGCAGTTCAATGTAGCAAAGATCAATCATACTGAAAAGTAACATTTGACCTGTAATTTATTATTCAAGATATGTAATATTTATGGGACACAATGTATTTTATACTTATATTAGTGTGATTGGCAGGATGCTTTTGGCTCACTGTGGCAGCAACCTGCAGTCATACAAAGAGCTTACCACTGTACAGGAAGAAATGGCAAATTTGAACAAGGAGATCCTTCACCTCCACCTCAAGTACTCATCCATCCTCAAGAAAATAAGATCAAAATGGGAGGCATTGCAAGACAGATTCATGCAAGCAGGAGAAAAGAACAAAATGCTGACCCAGTAAGTAGGAGTTCATTTGTTGAGTCTTGTACTATCAGGCTACTTGTTTAAGAAAAGTTGTTATTCAATGTATTTACCATCACATACTTAAGTTATATTCTCTCAACAGGATGCAGAACAAGGCAAAAGAAAGAGAGGGCAAGATACAGCTACTGGTGGTGATGATTCAGGGTCTCATATCAGCTTGTGGATTCCAGTGGGGTGCTTATGAGTATTATATACAGGTGAATTTCTAGTTATATGTGTGACAGGAGACATTTATATGTATCTATGTACCAAGCTGGCAATCCAACATAGGATGGCCCAAACAAAGCACTACACTTGCACACACATCATTCACAGTCTTATCCCCGAAGGAAGGGAATGGTCATGAACCACTGTATTGCACCTTAGCTTAGGCATAACACAGCTGGCCACATTCAAAATAAGGGCCTACATAGCAAAATAATACTTTATAAAACAAAATTATAGTAGGATTGTAACTTGGCTCTAACCATCAAGCAACTGAATGATAAGGCAAGCTTTTCTGGCAAATTAAAAAATAATGATAATAACCTAACCTACATGGTAACAGTCTTAGAAAGCTCAATAATTAGCCAAAAATTATATAAGAACAATCAACATTGAACAGAACATAACGAAATGGCATCAGATGTGAAGTGAAGCTAAGAATTTTGGTACATGTCACCACAAAAGTGAGGGCAGTGCCTAGCATAATCATACAACAGAGCAAGAAATGCCCACAAGATTTGGGTAAGAGGAATGATGAAGCTGTTAGTATTGCTGAATGTAACACAAACTTATTGCATGTCTCACCCAACATTACCAACAACTCAATCCCTATTACCATAACCTTGGGATGTCTCCTGCTGCCTATGTGGTCATGCCAGATATTGCCCTTGCTTGCTGTGATGTATACCAGAATATTAGTGCTATCTCCACCCCTCATTCTGTTTCATGTAGTTGTAATGGAGTGTAGAGAAAGCAGCCCAGTGAGCCACCAGTAGCAAACAAGTCCTACATTCATGGTAGCTGAGCAGTCAGCACTCGGAACATAGTAATCTCAGTGAGTTGAGTTTGAGTTGTGCCAGAAAATGACAAACTATCAGACATCATTGGATGGCTGAGGAATGCCCACATGTCTACTGTCAAGTCTGCCTGTGACCAATTGCACCAGTTGCATCAGGGAGTTCTGGAAGGCAGCATGAACTTCTATAAGGGTGTCTCTGAGAATCTGCCTGCACCACTCTGGGCAGTGGCCAACTATCTGAACCTTCATAAAATAGGCCTCTAGTTAAGTGTTAAACCAGAATTGTCTGTCAGTGCAGTAGAATAAGAATAGAAAAAAACATCAGCGCGGTAAACCCTGGTTAAGTCGGATGTGAGTAAGCTGGATACCAGATAAGTCAGACACTTAAAGGGATTTATTTGTTTATTTATGTTCTATCCTGATGGCACAGGTAGGCATTTTTTGCCTTTTGATTGAGTACTGTTAAGCCACTAGGCTGATATACTGATAGGTCTTACATCATCCATGTCATTTGAGTTGTCTGAACTGTTATGAGACGCAAAACAGCTCTTGTGCTGCAGCACTACTAACGCCAGGATCAATCTGTACACAGCTGACAGCAACCCTGATGCAGTGTCTCCCTCAGCTTTCGTTCACATAAAAGATATATTTTCAGTGTGTGTGTGTGTGTGTGTGTGTGTGTGTGTGCACCATGTATGTAGTACCTATTTATGTAATACATTACACAGATCATATCAACAGTTAGTGATAACAGGTGTGCAAAATGTGAAGAAAAATTCCTGAGGTAACTCAGATATTTTGGATAACTCATGTGGGGCTTACTGTATTGAATCATTCAAAATGATGGTGATGATGTCAGTTGTTCTGGTCCAAGAAAGATTCTGGAGTCAAAATTAGACAAGCAACATAGTATTAGATGTATAAATTGATAGTTAACTAGAATAATGTAGCAATTAGACTAGAGCAAGTGTGTTACAAGTTTTGGTGGTGGTGTATCTGGTGTGTGATGCACCATTTCTTTTCTCAGGTTTTGGAGTTATGTGACTCGGCAGTGATAACTGAAGACATCGTCAAGCAGAATGCTCTCATGGCCAAGATATCTAAGATTCAAGAAAAAGAAAATATAGGCACACTGAAGGAAATGCTAAGTGCCAGCAAGCCACGTAGGGAACAGACCTCCTAATTTATCTTCTTTATGCAGATTGCTCCTGAAGAAATAGCATTTTAATGATTTTATTTTAGTTATACTCTTGATTTTTATGTTTGGATGAATGGAATAGACATATACATATTCTGCCTAGATTTCTAAGCTCAGTGTATGAATAGTATATATATATATATATATATATATATATATATATATATATATATATATATATATATATATATATATATATATATATATATATATATATATATATATTAGTTTTTTATGGAAAAGGTTATGAAAATTTACCTGGAAGTATATTGGAATACTGGTTTTGTTATTCATCTCTCCATTTTATGTAATTATTGTTTTATTTATATTTTTGGAGAAAGCTATAGAAATTTCCAATTTATATAATTGTATCATTTTGATTTTAGAAGATATAGAAATGTGCCTTTTTCTAGTGTTGTCATTTATCTCTCCAAGACATGTAGCTACATCATTCCATCTCACAGTGGACAATTATAATACATCAGTGGAGGAAATGGGGAAGGTAAGCCTATTTGAGGTAGAAGCTACAACTGTCTCTAAAAAATAAAACAGATTTCTTTTATCTCTTTTTTCTTTAACAATTAATTCCTGTATGACTTACATAATTAATTGTTAAAGCTGATAATGTTAGTGAGGTGCATTAGTTGAATCTCTACATTCTATCTTTTACTTGACTATATTTTATTTCACATATTCTTTTTTTAAATTATTATTGAAGGAGTTTATTTTCTCAACAGTTATGCTGCTCACACTTAGAAACCATTGCAAGCTCATTAAATCATAATACAGTAAGTTAGACATTTTCCTTAAACATTTTCCCAGTAGATCCTAAAAAATATACATATTTGTAATTTTATTAATAAAATGAAATACCTTAAAAAATATAATTTCTTCTAACTTCCTATTTCAGACTAAAAAATTTTGTTGGTGTGTAGAGATAAAATACATACAGCCATTTTTCATGATAAACCTCCCCTTAATAAATTAACATAATTTCTAGCATACATCTCAACACTGCCTCCACATGCCAATGGAGGCTGTACTCATGCACTCTCATATGCCACACTCATGTCCACTATCTGCTTTTATATTATGAAAGAGGACACCAACAGTTTATGTAACACGATACATCCTAAAAGCAAGTATTCTAAATGAGTCACTATAGAGACTCAATCTATTTACAAAGACACATTCCAAGTACCATGCTGTTGGGGGTGCACACGCACAGGTGCTTCTTCAGCCTCGTTCCCCTTTAGAAACAGTGCTGGGTGGGACCGGGAAAGCAGTCGCCAGCCATCTGTAAAGATACTTGGCGTTACTATGCGTCTTTAATAATATTATTTATTTATTTTTTTTTTTTTTTACTGCACTTGTTCTACTCAGCAGTTGGCATGGTGTGTGCACATCTTCCATACTTTTACTAAATTATAATGTTTATGATCACAAGTTTGTAAAGCTTTTTGAGGAATATTTCTTCTTATCTTATATTCATAGGATAACAGTAACTTTTATTATTTGCTGTTAAGTTTTTGTCTATAAAGCCATTTTAAGTGCCACATATTTTCCTGTAAGAAATGTATCAACTTTAAGAAAGTTAATGTACACTGACAGATATGTACTTCACATTGAGAGCTCATATTCAACAAGACTGCTCCATAATCTTACGTGTAGATGCAGCAGATGACCAGAGTGAGGCCAGCACTGATGAGGAACACAGTGCCAGGGAATACATCTAGAGTCACATTATAGATAGGAGTATTGACCAATGAACTGATGATGGGTGCCAGTGATTCTAGAATGCCCACCACAGAGAACACAGCACCCAGTTCATCTGGCGCCACCAATTTGGAGAGAGCACCACGGGAACAGGAGATGGTGATGCCTCCCCCTGCTGATAGGACCACCGCTACCACCACACAGGGGAAAAGGAAATGAGTCTTATTCTGTCCTTGCAGGCTTGTTGAGTGGCTGCAATATTGAGGAAATACAATGAGTTTGGCCTTGGTGAAAACACACAAAGCTCTCATTCCTTTAACATTCCAGTGGAGATAAATGTAACAAAAGTGTGTTAAACCAATGATGCTGCTACTTTTTTGTTGCTCCTCTTCTATTACTAACACAAGCATACCCGCTATGTATACCTACTTTTTAATGCAAGAGGAGCTGACCAAGAAAAAAAAAAACAGGTGCCACTTCCCAAAGAGCAAAAGGGATTAAGTAAAACAAGAGGTGTCTTGAGATTTCCCTATCGAAAGAATTAAAATCATAAGAAGGGGGAAATATAGAAGCAGGTAAGGAGTTCCAGAGTTGACCAGTGAATACTACTGCTACTGCTGCTGCTGCTGCTACTACTACTACTACTACTACTACTACTACTACTACTACTACTACTACTACTACTACTACTACTACTACTACTATTGAAGTTGGCTGTATCTTACCTAAATAGAGGATCCATGGCTCGGTCGCTGTACCAATCAACACTCCAAAGAAAGCATGGGAGGCCGCCCCACTGAAGGCCAGTATTGTGTCATCAATGTGACAGCGGAAGCTCAGTAGTGGCACCAGCAAACAAGCCGCTGCTCATCCCACACACAGTTTAATGAGTCAGACATGCATACATGGACCTTTATGCTGCAACTCCCTACTCTTCTGTTTTTTTTTTTTTTTTTTTTATTATTTCATGTAAGAGGCACAAGCCAAGGGCAACAAGAAGTGAAAAAAAAAAATAAGCTACACTGAGAGTGCCAGTTCTTAAAGAGAGGTCAAGAAGGGCCCAAGAAGGATCATCCAAAACAATAGGATGTCTTGAAACCTTCCTCTTGAAAGAGTTCAACTCGTAGAAAAGTGGAAATAAGTACAGAAGCAGCATTATAGTTTGACTTTACCATTAAGAGATGGATGAAGTTTATGAAAGTGCTTGCAAAATGACAATATTATGGGAGAGGGAAGTAGTCTTTCACAATGAGGTTGTGGAAGGAAAGGAAGCATAAATAAGACAATCAGTATCAGGGGTGGATCTAGGATTCTAGGCAATCCGAGGACGCAGACGCTAATTTATTTTTATTTTTTTGTTTATTTATTTATTTATTTATTTTTATTTTTTTATTTTTTTTGCCACGCACACCGAAACTACAACTTTTCTTTTTACTTTAACTTACCACCAACTCAAACCGGACAAAAGACACGGAGAAGACTTCAGTGTACTGTGCCGCACATAACACTCAAGAGTACTCTTTTCCTCAGATCCAAGATCAGTCCGAGGCTCTTGGGAAAACATTCGGGCTTAAGCCAAAGTAGCCGCTACGCCCCCCTAGATCCGCCCATGATCAGTACATATATACATCCATTTAGTGCATGCTTTGTTTCATACACATGATCACATTTTTCCCTTACCTACGATGCTGGCACAAGAGTTGCAGATCATCCATGGCGTGAACTGATTGTAATCCCACTTGAACTTGGCTCGAGTGTACAGCACCATGAAATTTATTGTTCCTGAAAGGAAGGAAAAGAAATTGTCATAATTTAAGCCACATCAACCCTAGCTGTCTGCATGTATTCTGCCTGTGTTCCTGTCGTAATGAATAGATACTATCAGAGGTCTCTCTCTCTCTCTCTCTCTCTCTCTCTCTGGGTGTGAAGGGCGTCAGCCGTACACACCGAAGGTTATCATGTAGAGGAAGATGCAGCAGATGTGGCCCAGGATGCGCGCCCTCCCGCCCGCTGGCCGTCGCCAAAACACCGTAGCCAGTGATTGCCGTAGGTGATTCAGCGGCGTTATGCTCTTCCCTTCCTGTGTAACAGTCCTGCTAACTTGTTTAGGTCTTTCTTCCCTGAGTCTGATCGCGATATATATGAAAGCAATAAAGTTTGCTATGAATTGCAGGCCGAACACAGCGACGTACCCTCCACGAGAGAAGAGTGCTGCTCCAAGAGCGTTGCCAAAAGGCAGTGCCGCAAACAATGCCATGCCAGCAAGGGAGAGGCGTGTGGTCCGTCCCCGCTCGCCGGAGTCCTCGCTCACGTATGCATAGGAGGCCATGAAGGTTGCCATCATTCCTCCAGAGAGGCCAAAGGGAATGTAGGCCATCGCGACATAGAAAGGCTGTAGGGACCACCAGTAGGCGTTGCAGCACAGCCCGAGGGACTTGAGCGTGGAGCCAACCAGAGGGAGCAGCAGTGGCAGGCGACGGCTGCGCGTGTCGCTCCACGTGCCCAGTAGCAGCATAACCAGGGCGCCAGGCAGCAGCTCTATTATCTGGCAGTACATGTTGTAGTTTGCGGTGAGCTTCTGCACGGAGGCTTGCTGTGCTTTGTAGTTGCCGGAGTCCAGGGAGTGGCAAACATCGGATGAGTACTGGAGCTGGATAGAACACGTCTTGTCCACCAGCATGTTGGTCTTGAAGACTAGTTCAATGGAAAAACCCATAGCCAGCAGAAACAGCGCAGGCTCCACCGTCACCAATGAAAGATAGTGACAGAGTCCCGTGCGAGCTCGATGCGGCGGTGACTGCAGCGGAACTTTCGTTAGAGCAGAACTGCTTCTCTTGACCCCCGATGGCCCTAGCAGAGGGCTGGCTTCGTTCGTACAATCCAGAACCATTATATAAATTGTTGATAGAAAGTTATGTCTTCAAAAGTAATCAAATGCAGTAATGAAAATATCACAGGAATATGTTTCTGACACCTTTCACGTTGTTTCTCTCAAACTGTTACAGTGAAAAGTTTTTTGGCAGACATAACGCCGCGCCTTTCCTGGTATACAAAGTACTAACTGAATTGAGGCCAGAAGAAATCAGCGGAAATTAGCACTACGAAGCCAGCGGCGGCCGCCACACCTGCATGGGGCGGTGGGAGGCCGGATGGACTGGCAGCGCGTTCACTCCTGCATGAGGCGGTATGAAGGATGGAGTAGAGGCGTTCACTCCTGCATGAGGCGGTGTGGAGGATGGACTAGCGCCGTTCACTCCTGCATGGGGCAGTGTGAAGGATGGACTAGCGGCGTTCACTCCTGCATGGGGTGGTGTGAAGGATGGACTAATGGCGTTCACTCCTGCATGGGGCGGTATGAAGGGTGGAGTAGCAGCGTTCACTCCTGCATGGGGCGGTGTGAAGGATGGACTATAAAAAATACCGCCGTTCACTCCTGCATGGGGCAGTGTGAAGGATGGACTAGCGGCGTTCACTCTTGCATGGGGCGGTGTGAAGGATGGACTAGCGCCGTTCACTCCTGCATGGGGCAATGTGAAGGATGGACTAGCGACGTTCACTCCTGCATGGGGCAGTGTGAAGGATGGACTAGCGGCGTTTACTCCTGAATGGGGCGGTGTGAAGGGTGGAAGAGCAGCGTTCACTCCTGCATGGGGCGGTGTGAAGGATGGACTAGCGCCGTTCACTCCTGCATGGGGCGGTGTGAAGGATGGACTAACGGCGTTCACTCCTGCATGGGACAGTGTGAAGGATGGACTAGCTTCACTTCTGCATGGGGCGGTGTGAAGGGTGGAGTAGCAGCGTTCACTCCTGCATGGGGCAATGTGAAGGGTGGAGTAGCGGCGTTCACTCCTGCATGGGGCGGTGTGAAGGATGGACTAGCAGCGTTCACTCCTGCATGGGGCGGTGTGAAGGGTGGAGTAGTAGCGTTCACTCCTGCATGGGGCGGTGTGAAGGGTGGAGTAGCGGCGTTCACTCCTGCATGGGGCGGTGTGAAGGGTGGAATAGCAGCTTTCACTCCTGCATGTGGCGGTGTGAAGGGTGGACTATCGGCGTTCACTCTTGCATGGGGCGGTGTGAAGGATGGACTAGCGGCGTTCACTCCTGCATGGGGCGGTGTGAAGGGTGGACTAGCAGTGGTCACTCCTGCATGGGGCGGTGTGAAGGGTGGACTAGCGGCGTTCACTCCTGCATGGGTCGGTGTGAAGGGTGGACTAGAGGCGTTCACTCCTGCATGGGGCGGTGTGAAGGTTGGAGTAGCGGCGTTCACTCCTGCATGGGGAGATGTGAAGGTATGGCTGGCGGCACTCACTCCTGCATGGGGCGGTGTGAAGGTATGGCTGGCTGTGGTCACTCCTGCAGGCAGCGGTGGGAGGTTGGACTGACAATGGACGGTGTTACAAGACTCTTCACACAGGTTGCCTCGCTTCACCATTGTTCGCCAAGTGTATAAAAAATTATCAAAACAGACAATGCCGTCCGCAGCCCGCAGGAATGCCAAGAATACTGGCTGTACGGACGCCAAAACAAAAAAACAAGTTCATTAAATAGATAAAAGAAATAACAACAATTATAATAACAATAACAACGTCATCAACAATAACAACAACAATGACAATAATGATAATAATAATAATAATAATAATAATAATAATAATAATAATAATAATAATAATACCAGTAACAACAGCATGAGGGGATTTTTCTCATCTCTCCTCCCCCTATATCCACCATCCATCACATTATAGGCACCGCGTATCTTAACAGTACAACAATGGAGGTGCCACTATCATTTCCTTATCACTCTTACTGTTCTCTCACCTACGTTTTGTATCCTGACCTTACTGAGGAGAGAGGGGCATTGGGGGAAAAGTTCTCTGGCAGGCCCGGGTCACACAGATCCGTAATGTTAATGAATAGGGAAACGAATAGTGGTAGTAGTAGTAGTACTAGTAGTAGTAATATGGGGATGCAAGACTTCAAGGCTGCATGCTTTGATAACTATTGCCAGTGTTTAGCGCGCATTTCATTCATCAAGCATTTATCTTAATAATCTCATCATCGGTACTGCAGAGAGAGAGAGAGAGAGAGAGAGAGAGAGAGAGAGAGAGAGAGAGAGAGATTCCCATGGAGGAGGAAGCAGTTTATAGACACTTGCCGAAATGACCATTCGGAGGGTTTATGCATACCCTTGATGGGGGCATATATCGTCGTCCTCAATAGACGACAAATCCTTTACTTAAGAAGTACAAATCAGATGATGCAGGTAAGCTACATAATTCGCTTTCTGATCTCTCTAAAAATTTAGGAATGGAACGGAGTAGTAAGTTTAATTTACCGAGTATTGTTCAATGTCTCATTAACTCAATTTTTCCATTTTATCAACTCGACACAACCTTTTAGACAACTATTTCCTCTTCCTCAATAACACTATACCATCTCCTTCTACACTGAACGTCCTCGGCCTGTCCTTTACCTAATCTAAACTGGAAACTTCACATATCATCTCTAGCTAAAACAATTATGAAGTTAGGTGTTCTTAGTAGTCACTGCCAATATATATATATATATATATATATATATATATATATATATATATATATATATATATATAGAGAGAGAGAGAGAGAGAGAGAGAGAGAGAGAGAGAGAGAGAGAGAGAGAGAGAGAGAGAGAGAGAGAGAGAGAATTTTGACAGCATTCACAAGGAAATTAAAAACAACGTAGTTACCCTGTGAATCCCTCTCATATTCTATAAGGGAAGTAGGATTGTTGTCTTAAGCGATGTACACACCGAGTAGAGCCAACGAAGAGTCAGCTGATGGCATGGTGTGTTGTGCAACCATTGCCCACGGTCACTGCAGGAAAAGAATGAACGTGTAGTACGGAAAGCCCTCCAAAATCTGTGTTACTAAAGGCAAGTATCATTTCGCTAAAATCCAGCCGTGTAGTCTTGGAAAATCTTGCATCTGAATATTGTGATGTTTTCTTAACAGTCGTGATGAAAGCCATTACTGCTGTGTTTAGCGTTTGTCAGTGATTTTTCCAAATTTTCTGATATGAAAATGTATCAGTGGTGAGATCTGGTGATGAGATATCAACAGATCCGAGGACTTGATATGAATGTATCACGCTGCTAACTCGACTATCAGCGTCATTTAACAGGGCAACTTGGTAACCTAACCTTGGTTAGGTTAGGTTTTAAGATTGGGTTTTGTTTAGTAACCCTTGTGGGCCGTGATGTAATACATACAACTGAAAGCGTAGCGTTAGCAACGCTCCTGTGTGTAAACAAACCAACAGCTGAGCCGCACGTCCATCTGCCGTCCCTGCCAACAAAGTATTTTTAAATTTTTTATGTGGTTTTCTTTATTTATGACCTCTTTTGCAATTCACATTGCTTCATGTAATGCTCCACACCCTAAAACCCTGATTTCCCATAGATCCCTCAAGATTGTTGGGAATGAGAGGTAAGCATAAGTTGGAGTTCATAAAAGTCGTAACTCTAAAGATATTAATTTGCGACGAAAATGACATGTACCATCAATCATTTCACTACATTTCTCACCAGAAGAACATAAGCCGGTAAAAATTTATCAGAAGAACAAGGTCTTTAAAATGAGAAGGGTAATGAAAGCCAACTTGCTGTTTATGCTGAAGTAAAATAATACCCATAAGCCACATCCCAGATTTCATGGTTGGGTGAAGCTGCAAATTAACTGAATCTGCTCACCCAATCATTTCGTAAAGTGATGATTTGCAACGAATACAAAACACGTTAAAATTAGTTAATGTGCAAAATAGCTGCTCTTGGCCGGTCTATCTGCTTCTTTTAGATGTAAATAGAATACATACTTGCTCAAATTTTTATGATAGGAGTAAACTACATTTCCAGATCCCTTCGTTTTTCATCTTTCATCTTGCTATGATGGGAACTTGTCAGGAAGCAAGCTTTATGGGTGAGGAACTTGAAGGTGATAATTATATGGTACAGGAATGAAGGCAATAGCTTAAAATAAGTAACCTAACTTAAATTAACCTGATCCAACATGATTTAATCTAACCTGACTTCACCTCACCTAACAACCTACAAGCATCACCTAACAAAAATTCTGTATATCATGGAATCTGAATTTGTGGTAAATACTTCAACAAATGTTCTCGTCATCCATAAAGGTAATAAAAGATAATGATATTCCCAGATGTGTAAAGCATTATGGTTCTCTTCTAACATAATACCCATGTCATACTTATTCATGGTGACTTGAGTGGATGGTCAATATTTGATTAGTTGCATCTGGTTAGAATTTTTATCTAGTGTGTCTCCTGAAGGGTCTGGCTGGCATAGTTGGTTAAAGCTGCTGGTGTTCGGGCCTCTAGTCTAGGAAGCCTGGGTTCAGATCTTTACCGAACGTAGTTGCCCGATGGGATATATAGTGTTCTCCCATTAACCCTAGTGGTGCTATATGACCTAAGCTGTTGTGATGGCTAATGGATTCATTTTCATTTTTCCTGACAACATCCACCACTGGCTAAAGTTTGGGATGCCATGCCCAAATGGTATGCTGGTGCTTGTAAACAAAAATTACCAACAAAATGAGCTTTGTAGCAATACTATAAGCTGGTTTGTGCATCATGTTGGGCAGATTGGAAATATTTGTAAAGTGAATCTAAGAGAACTCATTTATATGCACTAAGATTGAAGATGGAAGCCACTGATTGTGATAGAGCATGCCATAGTATAACGTGTCTAGAGTTGATGAAAAAACATTTTTCTTACACTTTAACTGGATTCTTGTATTAGCAATTATATATTGATGTCCCAAATATACATTCAATTTTCTACCAAAAATGTCTCCTGGCTGTATTGCATAATTATTATGAAAAAACTCTCCAGTATTTTATAAGGTCTTTGATAAAATGATCTTCCATAAAAATAGAAATTATTAAGTGATTTTAATCTTTGATTGATCCATGTATATTTAGGTCTCCTATGTACTGTGTTCTATAGGCATGATGCATAATCTATTATAGGATGAACATGAAAAATTAACAAAGTTACTATTATTAATGTTGCACAGTGACTGATTCTAGATCTGAGCAAGTAATAAGCAAGTCCACCTGTCTTGTTAACAACATTTGTAATGTGATAATGGAACAAATGTGGCTAGCTTGGCCAATTTTGCCACTGCTTGAAATTTTCTACTTTATCTTGGGTTTTTCACTTTGACCTTGGAGTCAAAGTCTTTTCTTAAGATCCAGTAGCTAAATCTTTAGTTTTTAAGTAACTTAGCTGATGAGTGCATAAAAGGTGTTCAGTACTACATCTGCAGCAAATTCAATAATAAAACTATGATTATTATTTGGGATTATTCTAACACACTTTTCTTCCATAGCATTACCATATTGAATGGTGCATTTTTGGGTTATGTCTTTTTCTTTCTTATCAGTCATATGTAGCCATGAGTGTCACAGAACTCTTTCTGCCAATCAGTGTTTGTCCTGCAGGGCCACAACTCCCACCTTTGGTTTGAACATGGCGGCTATATTGCTGGGTTATGCATGTGTGGGATGGAGTAGGCTAGGTTAGCTCTAGTTAGATTAGGTTAGATTAGAATTACAACACTCATCTTTTACTTCTACCCTGTCTCCATCTCTCTTGCCCCAAGAGCTACCTTCTCTTTTTGTAAGTTGCAACAGTATTTATGTTCATCTTTATTTTGTTTTTCCAGTTTTTTTTTTTCCTAGGTTCACTTAATGTATATTAAAACCTTTTTATTTTATGTGTTCATTATTTAAAAACCATTTGAGTTATTATTACAAATTATTTTGGGGTATTTTTTCAAGTATGGGATGCATTATTGCATTTTCCATTGATTCCTAAGGGAAAATTTTTTTTGCTAAATGAGTGTTTTGCTTTATGAATAAGATTCAGGGACTATACTCGGTACAGTGTAGCCTCTGGTTGCATAGGCATTCCTTTACTATTACCACATCTCCACAAATAACTGTGTGTGAGGGCAGGTCAAGGTAGTAGTAAGATCACACTCTTCCAGTCATATGCCACACGTAGGATGGGCGAAACTTTTATACTGAAAATACACCTTGATTTTTATCTCATTGTGCTGTGAAACAAAGTTGGAATAATTTCAGAATTACATCAATCTATATAGAAACAGAGAAAGAGAAAGACAGACACAGAGTATTAGGACATGGAGCAGGGTTGAAGAAAGAAAGCAAGCCAGTGATCTTTGGAGATGTGGTAATAGTGGGGGAGAACTAGGTTAAACCAGGTGCCACACCCAAGCATTGCTACATTAAATGAGGTTCCACTGTATTTTATATGTTTAATATAAGTAATTTATGTTTGCTGTAGACCTAAGGCTGACTATGTTATTTAAACAAAATCTGACATAGCTAATGGAATGAAGAATCTTTATGAAAAAATGAATGAATAGATAAATACAATAAGTAATATCACAGGTCCTGTGTGTTCCAAGTGCAAGCAGAAGCTCTGGGTAATGTGAGATGTGACCAAAGCCAGTTTGTGGCAGACTTGTCAATATCCTTCTGCTCCTCATGCAGCCACCTCTATATAGCCTTGAAATGGCTAAGGTGGTGCTCCAAATGTTCTTACAATGATACATGACAAATTTGTCAAAGCTGCACAAGACATAGGGCAATAATTTGTAGACCTTGAGATAGTAAAAGTTTAAGTGGCACTTGAGATAGTAAGAATTTAGGACTAAGTGCTAAACTTGAGGATTGCAAAACTTGATAGCACAGCTTGGATAGTGTGAAACTTGCAAGGATGGTGTAAACTAGACACTTCACATCTCAGCTTTAGGTAGAACATCTTTGAATTTATATATTGAAAATTATATATTGCATAAATGCTTTAATAGTACAATGAAGGCTATTTACATTTGTTGTGTTTTTATACCATCTCTATTCCCAGGACAAAAATCACTTCATTCCTCAATTAATAACTCAAGGTCAGTATGATATTTTTTTTCTTCTAGGCTAGGAAATAGATTAAAAGAAACTATGAACTGTAAATGAATTTATTTTCATAACTTAAAAATCAAGGTCTGATAATGAGATTGTCTATTGCCAACCAAACCATTCTGCATAGATGTTTTTGTTGTCACAGAGACCTAACGATGTTAGCTAATGGAGTGTCTATCCTAAATTAATTTAAAGGCATACAGTGTTCAGGCTATGGCAAAACACAACTTAGGGACATGATGATGATAAAAGCATGGCAACACCCTCAGGCTATTTAAGTTTTGGCTGCAATTTTTTTTTCTTATAAAGAAAGCTGAACAAAAAATATTTTATTTACACTTAACATAACATATAACATAAATAATAGGATAACAAAGGGCCACCAGGGCCCATCTAGGTTATCCTGTATCAGTCGCACAGCGACCTCATCATCAGTACTTAAAGATACACTTACAAGTACACAATACATTATATACTAATTCTAAATATTTGGCCCATTAACAGGGCTAAGTCCTGCAGCGAAATCCTCTACAATTTGTGGTCCCCATACATGGGGATCATGTCTTGTTTAACTATAGTAAATTTCTTATAAAAACTATCATGCAGTGCTATACATAATTATAAATCTAATAAATTTAAGTGCTTATCTAATCTGTTTTTAAACATTGTCAAACTAGTGCTATTTACAACCGTCTCTGGCAATGCATTCCAGAAGTCTACCACCCTATGACTAAAGAAATATTTTCTTATATCTAACCTGCAGCCTTGCTTTCTAATCTTCCTGCCATGATTTCTAGTCCTACTTCCTCCTCTAAGGTAAAGAAAGATCTCACATCTATGTAGTTTGTATCTGAGAACATTTTAAATAACTCTATCATATCCCTCTTATACATCTCCTCTCAAATGAAAACATGTTTAATTCCTTTAATCTATCTCTATACTCCAGGCGCTTTAATGCTGGTATCATCCTAGTTGCTCTTCTCTGAACTGCTTCTAACATGTTGATATCCTGCCTATAGTGGGGTGACCAGGCCTGTATGCAATACTCTAAATGGGGCCTAACATAGGAATTATATAAGCTACGCACCACTTCCTTACTTTTATAACTAACATTTCTATTTATAAAACCCAGGATCCTATTTGCCCTATTTCTTGCTTCTAAACATTGCTTTGAAAATTTCATAGTCCTGTCTATCACTACTCCTAAATCCTTTCCTTCCTCTACTGCCTCTAGCCAACATCCCTCCATCTCATAGTTAAAGTTTGTGTTGTCTTTACCTAAATGCATAACCTGACACTTTTAGAATTAAACTCCATCTGCCACCTGTCTGCCCATGCTATCAGCCTGTCCAGGTCTCGTTGTATTCTGTAATTGTCCTTTTCACCCTGTACTGCACATGCTATCTTAGTATCATCTGCAAACTTTGATACTTTGCTACTAATTCCTATATCTAAATCGTTAATGTACACCAAGAAAAGAAGAGGTCCTAGCACTGATCCTTGGGGTACCCCACTAACCACTTCCTTCCACTCAGACATTGCCCCATTTAATACTACTCTCTGTTTCCTATCAGAAAGCCATTCACTAATCCAATCAACTAACCTACCCCTATCCCATGTAGTCTCAATTTGTACACTAGCCTCCTATGCGGTACCTTATCAAACGCCTTGCTAAAATCTAGATATATAACATCTATGCTATTTCCATCATCTAACTCCTTGGTAATATATTCTAAGATATCGAGCAAATTTGTAAGACAGGACCTCCCTGATCTAAAGCCATGTTGGGTATCTCTAATTAATCTATTCTCATTTAAATGCTCCCAAATACTACCCTTAATGATTTTCTCTAGTATCTTACATACTATACTAGTTAAACTGATCGGTCTATAATTATTCTCATCATCCTTCCTACCTTTTTTAAATATTGGAGTAACATTAGCTAACTTCCAGTCCTGAGGTATCTCAGCAAACCTAAGTGATCTTTCAAAGATTAACTTAAGTGCTTCAGAAATACTGTCTACACCCTCCCTAAGTACTCTTACACCCTCCCTAAGTACTCTAAGTACTCACTTCCTTGTGAAGCATTAACCTCTGCAGAGGTGAGGTCTTGTGCTGTATTAAAGTCACTGAAAATGAAAGGGCTTGGTACAGCAACTGTCTGTATTTTGCTCTTTAAAGTGATGTTAATCAAATAAACTCAAGCAACTATAAAGAAATACTTTAATAAGATAGCAACAGAAAAATACTGGTGGGAGTAAAAGTATGGTAAATCAATAGATACATCATAATATAGTGTTTATAGACAACTGCTCTGTATGATAAGAGGATGCTGACCATCTCCTGAATCAAACCAGCTACAAACACTGAAAAATTGATAGTTTTGCTTCTCTCCTTTTGCCTGATTGAAAATTTGTCATCCATGATCTTACTAAATTCTAGATCTCAGTAAAGGTGAGTATGAGAGCTTATCAATCTCTCTCTCTCTCTCTCTCTCTCTCTCTCTCTCTCTCTCTCTCTCTCTCTCTCTCTCTCTCTCTCTCTCTCTCTCTCTCTCTCTCTCTCTCTCTCTCTCTCTCTCTCTCTCTCTCTCTCTCTCTCTCTCTATCTATATATATATATATATATATATATGTGTGTGTGTGTGTGTGTGTGTGTGTGTGTGTGTGTATTATTATTATTATTATTATTATTATTATTATTATTATCTATTATATTTTCTATGTATTTTATCAATGATTGGGCCTGTATTGTGGTAGGTCAGAATTTTTTTTTAAGTGTTGGCATTGTACATAGATAAGTACATATTTGCGAGGCATTTTTGTATGTAGGATATAAGTTGTACATAGTTGAAAGTTATTTTTATGAACTGTATTGCAATAATTGATTATACTTAGTTGATTTCTATGCTTTAGGTATATTTAGTGATACCTTTGACTTGGGAGTTTAACGTGTTCCATTATGGAGCTTGTAACTCGATTTCCTTATATCTCAAATGATTTTTCTTAATTGAAATGAATTGAAATGCCATTAATCTCTTCCAAATCCACATTTTTATTTTTTCATGTTTTCAGTTAAGACAAGTTATTTGTAAATAAAAAAATATTGTATAAAAACAATGAAATATAACAAAAAAGAATGTAAAGAAGTAAACTATATTTACCCTGGAGATCAGACAACTTTGGATAATGGATGTTGTAATGAAATCTGTTTGGTAGTCTCAGACAAAGTTGTCATCATATTGTAGTGTTGTCTCTATCTGATTATGTTTAGTGGTGTTTAGTTTAGTAAGAATTATTGGGGATGTGGCAATCTTTGCCATTGTCACCACTAGTGGGAAAAGTTGACATGTTATGAAATAACAAGTTTGTTATGGTAAAAGAAAGATAAATATCAAAGTAATGATAACACTTCATAGAAAACAAAGAAGGTACATACAGTTCTTCCTCTTCATATATACCTCTCTGCATCCTCCAGATTAGAATATTAAATCAACCTTCCTAATATTAATATTCATGTGAGGTGCATGTTTTACCTTTATAGTAACATAAGAGGCATCCTGAACTAAAAGGACACCCTCACCAAAGTGTACTTTTCAGTTGTGGGCATACAAAGTTAGTAAAGTTGACCTTTGTTTCCAAGAGAACTGTCTGGTGGTGATAAGACAGCAACTTATCAGTGCCGAGATAAGTGGTGTTGCATTATTCACTTGTATCTGTGTGGATTGTGTTGTCTTTCTCTTGTAGGATAGGGTAAGCATGTACATCTCTTTCTTGGTATATACAGTAGTGGTTAAAAGACTCTTGAAATGAGTTGTTAGTAAGCTGACCTTGGTATTATTTGATACTGTTTCCTATTTATTTGTTTATATATAAAGCTGGCAGTCTTACCTGGAGTAGCCTAGATAAAGTACCACACACTCACACCATTCACTCTCATAATCCCTCTGAGAAGGGATTTTCTCATGGAATGACATAGTTGCTTGAATTTCCACTTTCTCCAAGATTACATAGTTTGAATTGATAAATATTTTTTTCCAATACAGAATTTGTGTCAGCAGAAATGAGTGGACAAGTAAACTTTGGAGTGAGTGAGGAAGACCAAAGGAGGACACCAGAAGAAAGTCCCACTCAAAGTCCTAGCTTATCAAGTCCAACATTCCCCACAAATACAGTTTCTGGTGCAACAGAAAACTCATACCTCACTTCCAATGCAGAATTTGAGACATACTTTAACAATGATAGAATCCTTATCCCAGAATCTGAAAATGTAAGTATAATTTAATACATTTCTCTTTATGTAGATCTGGCTGATACATAATTTATGCTTGATTTAGCTGACAGATGCAAGAATTGCAAAATACTGTATGTTAAGAAGCAATTCATATTTAATTGAATATTTGGAGATCATAATTCCTAGTAAAGAACATACATGCACTTCCATCCTGGTAACTCTATTCAGAAATTAGTATATATAACCTGAAATTTTATTTTTGCAATTGTCATTTGATTAGTTATGTATATGAAAAAAAAAAAAAAAAAAAAAAAAAAAATATATATATATATATATATATATATATATATATATATATATATATATATATATATATATATATATATATATGTAACAAACATAAAATTTCAGATCTTCACAAAGGTGGGTATATATTTCTCATAAAATATGGAATTAGATAATAAAATTGTGAATTGAAATATCAACATTTGGATATGCAGCTGCCTATTATTTTTACCTTCATATGTGCAGTTGTGAATCATTATAATACACATCACACTTCATTGAATGGGTAATTATTGGTAAAATGAATTTTCTTCAGTGGGATAAAGGTGGTGAAGCAGTTCAACACAAGCACCAATTACTCATGACTGTCTCCCTACAGAAATTGTTCAGCTTCCGCAAGTTGTGGGCGTTCACAGGCCCGGGATTCCTCATGAGCATTGCTTACTTGGATCCAGGGAACATTGAGTCCGACCTGCAATCTGGAGCAGCTGCCAGCTACAAGGTAAAGAGAGAGAGAGAGAGAGAGAGAGAGAGAGTGAGAGTTCTTTGTTACCAACCATTGGCCTGCTTTGCATCATGCAGGGGTGGAGAATACTTCAGAATAGTGTTTTTATATATGATTATTTTGAGTTGTTGGTTAGCTTTGAATAGTAGAAAATAATTAGTTGCTTAGTTGCAGCACTAAATCAATAGCAGTTCATAGATTTATTAACAATTATAAGGACCGTAAGGCAAAATATTATAATAAATATATTAATGTAAAATCTTATGCTTTTCCTGTGTGTGTGTGTGTGTGTGTGTGTGTGTGTGTGTGTGTGTGTGACAGCTGTTATGGGTGCTGATGTGGGCTACCGTGCTGGGTCTAGTGATGCAACGCCTCTCAGCTCGACTGGGTACAGTGACAGGTCTGCATTTGGCTGAGGTGTGTTACCGCTACTATCCCAAGGTACCACGGCTCCTGCTCTGGATCATGGTAGAGATAGCAATCATTGGTTCAGACATGCAGGAGGTGATTGGCACCTCCATTGCTCTCTACCTCCTCTCCAATAAGGCGTAAGTTGACTGGGTTTGCCACATGGCCATCTTTCCCTCTTCTTTTCATAATATTTCTAGAATTTTTGGTTATTTTTATTAGTTGGAGTAAAAGAAATATATTCTATGAATTGGACTTGGAGTTTAACATTTTATTTTTTAAAGTTTATTTGGATATGTTCCTAGGTACACATTCTCCTAAACAATTTATTACAAAATGTAGGTACTATTCTTACTGAAATAAATATGTACACTAATAACTTAATAGTTTTTTTATGTTGGAGGGGAACCAGCAAAGGACATAAAAAAAGTCAATGAAAATGAATAAATATATAATTAGGATACATAAAATGTAGCTAGTTCTTTTACTGTACAAGTAAGCTATTTTAAGTCTTCATCAAATATTGTAGTTTTGAAATTAGTCTAATAAGGATCTATAAACCTAAAAGGTTTTGCTGTCTGACATCTCATACATAAAAGAACCTTTCTTCCTTTCCTTTTCATGTTCCTTTGTGATGTGGGTTTTTCTTTCCCACCCCAGCATCCCTCTCTGGGGTGGTGTACTCCTCACCGTGGCTGACACCTTCACTTTCCTCTCGCTGGACCGCTATGGCCTGCGTAAGTTGGAGGCATTCTTTGGATTCCTCATTACTGTCATGGCCATCACATTTGGTTATCAGTATGGGGTGTCAAAGCCAGACCAAGTGGAGGTACTCAAGGGCCTGTTTGTGCCTGGGTGCTCAGGATGTGACAACCGGGCACTGTTGCAGGCTGTGGGTATTGTTGGGGCCGTCATCATGCCTCACAACCTTTACCTTCATTCTGCTCTTGTCAAGGTATGTATATATATATATATATATATATATATATATATATATATATATATATATATATATATATATATATATATATATATATATATATATATATATATATATATATATATATATATATATATATATATATATATATATATATATATATATATATATATATATATATATATATATATATATATATATATATATATATATATATATATATATATATATATAAGAGAGAGAGAGAGAGAGAGAGAGAGAGAGAGAGAGAGAGAGAGAGAGAGTAACCTCAGTTTATGAGCACCTCTTCTCAGAAGAATTTGAGATGCAAGTTGTCACTCAGTCAACTTTTTGCTTTAACTTGTGAGTCAAATTCAAGTTATGAGGTAGCTCCAGGTACACCTCTGCTAGATGGCTAAGCATTGGTGGAGGAGGTAGGCAGAGACAGGAGGAGTTCATTTGGTTTTGTGACTTTTCATTTACTTTCTTTCCTATAAACTCTCAATGAATCGTTGAACTTATCTGTCACACTCTTAATGCTACACTTTATTGCTGAACTTAATTGCTACCTACATTTTTTTTTTTACTTCCCTTTCACTTAACTTAATTTTCTTTACTAGCATTTTTATCTTTTTTGCCACACTTTCCTACTTAAACATTTCACTTCATGTGCTTCCATTTTAGAGCATAGAATTTTCATACAAATTAAATGTTTTAATTTGCTATGAGTACATTTTTAGATGAGTGAATGTTTACAGTTCCTTCAGAAACTGAGTAGTATCCATAAATAAATACACAATGTGACTAAAATGTGTAAGAACCTCATCATTAGTTTGGTCATAAATACTAATAATGCTGAAACCCAGCATGATGCATACTTGCTGGGCACAAAAACAAGTGCATTCCAGTCATTAAGGTGAATTTATGTATCAAGATGTTACTGGTTAGACTCAGCATAGTAGATTTTGCTCTCATTTACAATTTACATCTTAAATTTGAAAATAAGTCTGCCAGATACAAGACTCATGTTTCAGTATATATAGCTAGGAAAGTCTGGGACACTTTGGAGATAGTGAGTTTCAAGTGTGTTGTAGTGCATTGTTTGAGCATCACAGCATTATAACCTTAGCAATCTTGCTGTGTCTTTCTCAAAACAGTCACGGGAAGTGGACCGCACCAAGAAGGAGGAAGTGCGAGAAGCCAACAAGTATTTCTTCATTGAGGCGTGTATTGCTCTCCTCACCTCCTTCATCATTAATGTGTTCGTTGTCTCTGTCTTTGCCAAGGGTCTCTTCGGAGTTACTAATCATGAAGTGGTGAGTACTGTATTTACCAGTTTGACTTAAATTCATGAAGTGATCCAAATACTTTATATCCAGAACAATTAGTGTCAGTAGACTTAATGAAATGATGCTATGAAAATTGAGGTTTTTCATATTATTTACACACACACACACACACACACACACACACACACACACACACACACACACACACACACACACACACACACACACACACACACACACACACACACACACACGGCCCGGTAGCTCAGTGGTTAGAGCGCTGGCTTCACAAGCCAGATGACCGGGGCTCGATTCCCCAGCCGGGTGGAGATATTTGGGTGTGTCTCCTTTCACGTGTAGCCCCTGTTCACCTAGCAGTGAGTAGGTACGGGATGTAAATCGAGGAGTTGTGACCTTGTTGTCCCGGTGTGTGGTGTGTGCCTGGTCTCAGACCTATCCCAAGATCGGAAATAATGAGCTCTGAGCTCGTTCCGTAGGGTAACGTCTGGCTGTCTCGTCAGAGACTGCAGCAGCAGATCAAACAGTGAATTACACACACACACACACACACACACACACACACACACACACACACACACACACACACACACACACACACACACACACACACACACATATAAGGACTGATATAAGAAGAGATGTGCCATACTTAGACTGAAGAGAGAGAGCATGCACCAGGCATCATAAGGCAAATGGTGAGCCTTGTAATGTTTAACCCTTGTTCACCTGGCAGCAAGTAGTTACAGGATGTAAGCCAAGGGATTGTAATCCTACTGTCCTGGTGTGTGATGTATGAATGGTCTCAGTCCTTCATAAGAAATGGCAACTCTGAGCTCTGAGTTATTGCTGTAGGTTGGTTGGTTGGTTAGCAGACAACGATAGGTGAGTGATACACATAGTATAGTACATGTACTCTCTAAGAGACACACTACTGACTCTTCCCGTTCTGTTTCAGCATGAGCGGTGTGTCTCCATGAACAACACCCATTCTGATGTTTTCCAAGTGAGTGCCAAGTGTGAAGCTGTAAGGCAATACAAGGACGTGTCATGTGTTTTTTAGAACTCGGTATAATAGATATCTCTTTACTGTAGCTATGGGATCTTTTATGAGATTATGAAAATGAAAAGTGACTTCAGGAGCACTGAAGTTTACAGAAGGGCTGAGTCTTTCACATATTGGTAGGTATATATTTATGTAATGAGCTATTCAGGATGGCAAAATAATTGAAAGTTGCAAATTGGAGCGTATATAAGGAACATATGGGGAAAAATTTAGAAAAGTATCCATTATTGTGAGGCACCTCCGTAATATAAGAAGGAATACATTTAGATGGGGTGGAGGCATGCCAGACAATTCATTATTATTGTAACCTTTAGCAGATTAGGGGTAAAGGATGAAAGATGAACAAAAATAGAATTATGTCAGGGAATGTATGAAGACAAAGGATAACGAGGCAGAAATAAGAAGAGGTTTGTATAAAAACACTGCTCAAGCATTCCTATACCTTCTAAGTATAGGTCTCTCAGTGACAACACATCTGAGTGGATAGAGAGGGGAGAGGTGTAGCTTATTTATGGGAAGTTTCAAGCATGACAAATATAGATACTCGAAAGTAATATTAAAGTTAATGAGGTCATGAGAGAAAAAAAATTAGGACCTGGAAGCTTAATCCTTTTGGATTAATGGAATGTTTTTCACTGCCATATACCATTTATTGCAATCTTTTCACTGCTTTCCAACACTATACTTGTGACATTCTCTTGACTGACTTGTATATATTATTTACAAAGTGAACTAAGATTAAAGGTAATTTTTTTTATATATTTAGTTATATAATTTATTCCTGAGATGACTATTAAGTGATCTGAATTTTGATTAAAATATTAGTTGAGTTGATTATATATTGAGTCACAACAACAATCTCATGGTTCCATTGAGATACACATCAAATTATTTGTTTTAAACCCATGTTCCAATATTCTTTTTTTTTTCTTAGATATCATTCTCCATTTACGGAAAATATGCCTTGAAAAAAAGAAGTTATACCAATATATAAAGTTACATCTTATCTTACAATTCTTTCATTCACAATACAGGATAATGATGAGCTTGTGGACGCAGATCTTTACAAGGCGGGAGTGTTTTTGGGATGCACATATGGCGTTGCCTGCATGTATATATGGGCTGTGGGCATCTTGGCAGCTGGACAGAGTTCCACCATGACTGGCACTTATGTGGGACAATTTGCCATGGAGGTAAGAAGACTTGTCGGGGTACAATTGCTGCTTTGGGGAGAGGAAAGGTTTTAGAATAAAGATAAACTTCTATAATGTCGTGTATATATATATATATATATATATATATATATATATATATATATATATATATATATATATATATATATATATATATATATACACTCGACCCTCGAAACAACGGACCTCCCATCAACGGATTTCGGAAACTACGGACAAATTCTGGAATCCGGTTTAATCTACGGACGAATATTAAAATGCTCGTGATTGTCCGTTCCCGGCAAATTATTGTCCGGTAAACTTCGCTTTCTGTATTGTTTATTAATATTTATTAAACTGACCATGCTCATGTCATCTATTTCAGGTTATTTGTTGTACTTAATGCTTTGTAATACTGCTTGAATGATTTCTTAATGATTACGCAGTATTTTACGTACATTTTATACATTTTTTTACGTACTTTTGCAAAGAACTGACTTTTGCAATCTACAGACAGGGTTGTGCACGCATTTGTCCGTTGTTTCGAAGGTCGAGTGTATATATATATATATATATATATATATATATATATATATATATATATATATATATATATACATACATACATACACAAAACTAGCAGTTGATGATTTTGAAATACATAGTACCGTTTCTACAGTTTCTTAGTGTATCGCGGGTTTCTGCAGCCAATAGGTATTTATGTAATTTTTTGATATTAATACAAGAAATGTACAGTACAGTACTGTTTCTACTTCGCAGATTTTCACCTATGGCATGGTGTTTGGAATATAACCCCCTTGACAGTTGACAATTTACTGTGTGTATTTTCACCTTTGTCAATATGAGCAGAAACTTGAATTACATCATGCTCAAGTTGAGAAGTATTTACTGTAATAATTTAAGCTATTGGTGGTAATTGTTTCACAAGTTATTATTGTTTTTTTTTTCAGCTTGTTTAACAGCTTTTTGCTATATTGGCTTAACTCTGACCAAGTTTTGACAAAGCATGTATCAAAATGCTGATATGTTGGCCGTGACACCAAGTGTGGAGCAAATTTTTACCTGTATTGTGATGCAGACTAAATGTACTTCCTTTTGTTTTAATCTGTTTACTATTTATTTACTATATTTTCTCTTTTATAAAATACATGCTAAGCTACCTGATAAGAGTAAATGATAAAATTGATGAAAGTGATTCATGCCTGTGTATGGCATTATTAAGATTGTCATTAGATCTGAATATTTCAAATGTATTGCAGGGCTTCTTGAATTTGCGTTGGAAGAGATGGCAGAGAGTTCTTTTGACACGAACCATTGCCATCACTCCCACCTTCTTCATTGCATTCTATCAGGTGAGTCTGTGTTATGCAAATTTGGCAGCCATGTCCCTGACTTAACTAAGAATAAGGACTTGTGTAGGCCAGTACTTTAGAGAGAGGTAGTTTATGTTGAATTGCTCTTTCCTGAGTACTCAACTACAATCATGGAATCATGGATGTGTGTGTGTGTGTGTGTGTGTGTATCTATATATATATATATATATATATATATATATATATATATATATATATATATATATATATATATATATATATATATATATATATTAATATTCAATATTTTTCCACCTTTAAGTAAGTAAGCTCCATATCCTCAGATTGACTGAATCACTGAGATAAGTTTGAAGAATTTCAAAGTTTTAGAGATGAATGAGAATCATTATGACGTGTGGAAAATTGTGACTAAGAAGTAAATGTAAGTGGAACAGGATGGCTTACTAGATTATGACAGAAGAATAGGTTTTCAAGGGAATTTGCACGGATGACATTATAAATGAAGAAAGTTCAATAATTTGAGCTGGTGATGGAAGCAATGAATAGAGGAAAACAAGTTATTGTATAGGATGATGATTGAAAATTTGACTTGAGTGAGAGGGATGTTATGTTATGAGGATAGAGAACAGCTTAGCAAGAGTATGATGACTGGCAAATGAAATGTAGAGTGAAGAGAATGATGTTGGATTCATTGGAAAATGAATTAAACCATATGTTGGAAAGAGAACATCTCTTTTGTTGAATGTGTAATTTGTTGGTGCTCTACAGGACATCAACGACCTCACTGGAATGAATGACCTACTGAATGCTGTCATGTCGCTCCAGTTGCCCTTTGCCCTCATTCCCACCATCACCTTCACCTCGGCACACAAAGTCATGGGGGACTTCAAGAATGGAATGTGAGTTTTGCTTCTATACAGATTTATTATTTATTTTGATCATGACACACTGTTGTAAGTCATGGCTCTGATCTGTATTGTATTTTGTCTTTCATTTATCATGAATTATGATGCCAGGTATTTTCATGATTTATATATTATAATTTTTTGTATCAAACCACAATGTAATCAGCAATACAATAGCTAGATAGTACTATGTATATAAATCATGAGTCATAACAGCTGTGATAATGTGTCAAACCACATAAGTCCACAGTACATGGTTGTTATGATAGGCTGTTATGAATCAAATATAGCAATGTAAATGGTCCAAAAATGATTAATCAGAGTAATTAAATCGTGACTTAAATTAGTGATTTTCTACTGATATACAAGAAATTATTTTTTCATTGACTTAAACATAAAGCTGTGATGTAGAAAGGAAGGCTATTCATTCTAGATTAAGTAATACATTGTACATTTTTCTTTGAGACTGCTTGTATTCCTTGCCTTAATATGCTGTAGCCACCAGATATACCTAGTACCTCTTTTTGCTTGTAAGTGTACCTTAATAGTCTCGTGCTCTGAAATAGCTCTTCATACTGAGTGTTAAATGAATTTTTCAAAGAACATCATGTTTTTGCAGAAGTTATTAGGATTAGTGTTGTGCTCAATAAGAAAAAAATATATAGTACATAGTTGATTGCTATAAAAATCCAATTATAATATTGTTTTTAGAAATCAAGATTTTTTCAAACCATGTCTTTTTTTTCTTACATAATATTTTTTTCTATTTTCGAATGCCATCAAACAAAGGAAAAGTAATTTATCCATTTATGTACTAGGACAAGATCTGTCCTCCATTTTATTTTTGTTCTTGTTTACTTTTTTCATGATTCTTGTAATATGAGAAATAATTTTCCTATATCATCATGTTGGCAGAGACAGATTATGTGAGAGTCATGATATGATCTTATATGAGTTGTAACTTTCTGTTCAGGAAAGAAGACAACATGTTTTTCATAAATAACACATAATTTACTGATGGCAGAAGGAAATTTCGAAGACTTTCATATGTTATAAGCTCCATTATATTAACATTCCTGTTTCCATATTTCAGATTCACCAGAGTTCTGGCATCCCTCCTCTCACTGGTGATCATTGCCATTAACTTGTGGTTTGTCATCAACTTCCTCAATACAACACTGAATGGCCAGTGGTGGGCATACATGTTAGTGGTGTGCTGTGGTATCTTCTACTTCAGCCTCATCATTTATCTGACAGTCTTCTTGGTGGCAGCATTCGGCATCAACCTCAGCTGCAACATTCCGGTGAGAACCAACAGGCAGAGTGCAATTCACACACTTATTTGTGGTTTGATTTTTTTATTTGATTTTTGTGTGGAAGTAAAAATTATGCACACACACTCACACACACACACACACACACTATAGAATAGTTGATAGAGTACAAGAGAGAGAGGGATGGGTTGACTGTATTTATTTGGATTTAAAAAAAACGTTTGACAAAGTGCCACATGCAAGATTACTATGGAAGTTAAAGGAGAAGGGTGGCTTTAAAGGAAGCACATTGAGATGGATAGAAAATTACTTGAGGGGGAGAGAAATAAGGGCGGTAGTTAAAGATATGAAGTCCAAATGGAGAGCAGTAGAAAGTGCCACAAGGGTCAGTATTGGCACCAATACTTTTCCTCATATATATTAACGACATGCCAGGAGTGAACAGCTACATAAATCTGTTTGCAGATGATACGAAACTATGCAGAGTTATAAAGCAAAAAGAGGATTGTGAAATACTGCAAGAAGACCTAAATAAGATCTGGGAATGGAGTAAAAAGTGGGAAATGGAATTCAATGTGAACAAAAGCCATGTCATGGAAATGGGAAAGAGTGAAAGACGACCTGTGGGAATCTATAAGATGGGAGATGGAGTAGAACTGGAGAAAGTTAAAAAGGAAAAGGACTTAGGAGTGACGATGGAAGAAAACAATCAACCAGTAAGCCATATTGATAGAATTTTTAGAGAAACATATAATTTGCTAAGGAATATTGGAGTAGCATTTCACTACATGGACAAAGAAATGATGAAGAAATTGATAAGTACTATAATAAGACCCAGATTGGAATATGCAGGAGTAGTGTGGACCCCTCATAAAAAGAAACACATAAGGAAATTGGAGAGACTACAAAAAATGGCTACAAGAATGGTTCCAGAATTTGAAGGGATGACATATGAGGAGAGACTAAAGGCTATGGATCTACCAACCCTGGAACAAAGAAGGGAGAGAGGGGACCTGATACAAGTTTATAAATTGATCAACGGAATGGACCAAGTGGATAATGAGAAACTGATCCTGAGAGAAGAATATGACATCCGAAGCACAAGATCGCATAGTAAAAAGCTGAGAAAAGGAAGATGTCTGAGAGATGTTAAAAAATATAGTTTCCCGCAAAGATGTATTGAGACGTGGAACAGTTTAAATGAAGTAGTGTCTGCAACGAGTGTGCATACTTTTAAAGTAAGATTGGATAAGTGTAGATATGGAGATGGGGCCACACGAGCATAAAGCCCAGGCCCTGTAAAACTACAACTAGGTAAATACAACTAGGTAAATACACACACACACACACACACACACACACACACACACACACACACACACACACACACACACACACACACACACACACACACACACTACTGGAAGCTTATTTGATGGTAAGATATATTGTTTTATGTAACTAATTTAATAGGTTATATCTACAATATGACAGGTTTTCTGTTTCCATTGTGACAATTAATTCATGTTGATTACGACGGTCAATGCACATCCCTCACCTGCTGTTCATGATATGAATAGAATATCATCCTTGTCATTTTTTTATCCGCTTCGTAGTTCTTTGTTTTGCTTGATAAACTCAGCAGTTAAGCAACCTTCTTGAAAACTCAGTATTTGCTACTTACATTTTTCGGTACAAAAGGTGATTTTTTTTATCGTTGCCAATTTTCTTTTAATTTGAAATATGGAACAGAGCATGTTCAGAAAGTTTTTGCATTTTTTTGTTAGATCATACTTTATTTTCCAATGATACTCAGGTTGTCAGAGAAGCACATAGACAAGATATGTTATTGAATTAGAATGAATGAATTGGTTCCTGGTTGTGTCAGAGTTGTATTAGATGTCTTTGGTTATACTATGAAAAGTTGATACACTGTCAATTTTCTCCTATTAATATTCATTAATAATTTAAGATTGGATTTTGAATTGTTTTGAAAAACATTTGAAGACAGACATGCCATCACATATCAGTAACCTTAGACAGTCATCTTTGCTATTTTCATAAAAAAAGAGTAAAGAATAAAACATTAGAGAGAGAGAGAGAGAGAGAGAGAGAGAGAGAGAGAGAGAGAGAGAGAGAGAGAGAGAGAGAGTTATTATGCTGCATAATTTAGTTAGATTATTATTGCACCCTCATTACTTTTTGCAAGGGAACTTATTCCTCATAGACCACAGTTGTCATTAGAGGTGCTCTGCAATATAGTTATGGAGCTTAATGGTGAAGTGTGTATCAGTCTTACAGCAAGTAATAGTCTCCTATTTGGTAGGATAAAATATTGCAGCTTATCATCAATGAATTTTATCAAGCATTGCCAAAGTAGGACCTACTGAATTTCATTATTCACACCAATGTCCTTTCCACATGCTTCTATTAGATAATATTAGATGGTAATTTCATTATAACTCATATCAGAATGGTCTTCATAACAGAAGCAAGTGTCTGTCAGGATATGTCAGGATAGATCATAGTTGTCATTACCACAACCTCCTTTCTTGGACTAGTTGAGAATTGACAAATTTCTTCTCACTTGTGCTTGTATTGATACTCTTGCTCTTTAGTATAAAACACTGATTAGTTGTTACAAACTAAACAAACCATGGAAAAAGGTGCTGCATACTCTGTGACTTGAAGGATGGCACTTTACCAGTGTGTGTGTGATCTTAGATTGACCACTTCTGCTTAGAACATCATGATCAGTGGTCATGTTGTTCCACACTTCTTTTCCCTCAACTTAAGGATTCTGCTCCATATTTTGGGAATGAATTAATCAAATAAATTCTGCCAGAGAAAAAGGCATCTAAAACATTAGAAGGTTGAAAGATGTTGAATGAAAACTAGTTTGTTGGCTGCTTTTAAGTAATTATGGTAATTTTATTGATTACATTTTATTAACTTTCATTGATGCTTTATAAGACATGTTTGTTATACTCAAGGTTTGTTGGTCCTTAATAGTGTACCTGATGCCTCAAGAATTGTATTACAGCATACAGTTGGAAGGAGGAGGCAGGCTGTTCTTAAGGCAAATGGTGGTGTCTCTCATGACCTGAACTGTTCTATTTTTTATTTTCAAGCTGCCTGGATTTTCAACTTTGGATGATATTAGCCCTACCTTGCAACACAGCTTTGAGGGGTATGTGTCCTGTACAAGACTGTCAGTATGCTCCTCACTAACATAGCAGAAAATGCTTAAAAACAACAATGTTATTCTTATATAATCCCTTCCTTATAAATCTGACTGATAGATTGATCCAAGGTAATCCAGTAGTTTGTAAAGCACTTTCATAAATAGACTCTGCTTATTTCATATTTCCTAAGAATTTGTAATTCTTCTTACACTTTTTTGTAATGTAGTTCTTCCTTATGGTGTCTGATGCATGCATGCCCAGGTGATGTGGAATACACTACTCTAATACATGTATGATTTCCCAAAGTGTTGCACTTCTTATCATTTATGCATCAACACTGTAGGTTTCCGCATGCACATCCACTTTGAGCCTTGACACTCTACATACATGCATCTTTCTTAGAGGAAAGCAATAAATATCCTGTTAGTAACCAGCTGAAAAAATCTTTGCTTTTTTCTTTTATTTGCTTTGATTTTTAATTCCTGCATAATTTAAGTCTTGATTTGTTGTGAAAATTCTGCAGATTGGAAGAATTTTTCCAAGATTTGTATAGGAACTTTTGGGTTTTCACTCACCTGTTGCCTGCCAGCTAATGCACAATTGCAGAATTGCTTAATATGATTATCAAAAAGGCTGATAGCTTAGCTGTGATCTGTGTGGCTGGGAATAATGTGAGGGCCAAGAATGAGTTGGTTGCTAATGTTTCAAACCAGCTTGACTTCCTTGTGATGTCCAGTAGGTACAAGATTCTAAGTTCTTCCTAACTAAACAAATTTAACTGCAGGAAAACCAGTAGAGTGGCAAGAATGTGTCTTAAGATTGTTGATCTGTTGATGTCTTAGTAGTGAGTACTGAGGCAGGCAAGGAGAATGCTGACTCCTTGCCATGTCTGAAATAACAAAATATATGCAGTATTTGCAACCTGCTCACTCTACTTCCTATTTTTATTTACTTTTAATAACTAATACTTAATTATCCCTTGATATTACTTTACGATTTGAATGCAACACAACCAGTTGACATTGTGTTTGATAAGGTGTAAATTTTCAGTTTAGTGTATTTCACATTGGTAGAATTTTAACTCCATCTAGGGCTTGCGCTGTTATTGATATATTTGCTTCTTGCTTTTCTAACAACTACCACTGAGTTTCCATCTTGTCTCTCAGTTTTGATAGAGTGAATAGCCTAACATTGCCGATGAAGAGTCCACATGCTGAGCTACCTAGAATTTATTGAGTCTCATTGGTTGACACTGAAGGAGAGGTGAAAGGCCAAAGATTAAAGAAAAGTTTGTGATATGGATGGATCATTAGATACTAGAACATTATGAGATACAACTGGAGTGTGTGTTGTGTGTGTCAGATGAAAATTAATAGTAATCAGTCTATTTATTTACCTAATTATAATGTAAAGGACCCCAGTTAAGGCTCATTTATCGTGTTTCTATATCTACAGTCATCCAATTTCTCTTTAAATTTGCTCACACTAACAGCTGTAATTGTCTCTTCAATTCAGCTATTCCAGAGATCAGTGTGTAAATGTGCATAGTTGCTCAGTGATTGGAAAGTTGATTGATGTTCCATAGTAAGAAAACTATCAAGTAGTAAAAGAATAAATAGTTAGTAAAAAAGATTACAACAGATCATAACTGAAAAGCATACAGTATCCCCGCTATTTGCAGGGTTTACCTTCCTTCCTCTCCTGCGAAAACCGAACATCTACAGATTATATATTATTGATACAGTTTTAAAACACCTACGTATGATAATATATATGCTAAAATATGGTTCCCAAACACATTCTAAAGACAGTCTTACTCATTAATACAGTAACAATGTAGTAATATGTAGTAATGATAAATTAAAAACAGTAATAATGTAGTATAATATGTTATTATTGGGTGTAAATAATACAGGGGCACAGTAGTAATTATATAACACCAAAAACTTGAATTCAAACAATCATTTTGAAAACCTGCGTGCAACTGAGAGAGAGAGAGAGCTGTTTAGCGTCTTGCATGTGAAGATGCTTGTGACATCATGTCATCTGCAGCCAATCAGCAGGAAGGAGAAACGAAAGCTTGTAACTGACATTCTTATTTTAAGATTACACCAGTTATACTGTATCATCTCTCTTTTCTAATTTTTTATTTTATATTAATTGACATTGTTATTTTAAAGTTATTTACCAGTTATACTGTATCATCTCTCTTTTCTAATTTTTTATTTTATATCAACTGATATTGTTTTGAAATTATTTGCTAGTTAGGGTGAATGTGAGTGTTTTTCTGCTGAAAAAATGGCCTAAAAAATTCATGAAATTGCCGAAATTATGAAAAAAAAACTTTGAGAGCAAAATCCGCGAGTATGCGGGGCTGCGAACGGTGAACTGTGAATGGGTGAGGGTATACTGCATATTTAATAGCCATTTACTTCATAGAATTTTGCAGTTATACTCTACCATGGAAATTTTATTTGTCACTCTATCTAAATCAATCTCCTCATTATCTTACCTTTTCATCAAACCTTAGTGAAAATTTACAAGCCAAACCTGAAACTGGAGGTTCACCGTTATTGCATATAGAATAGTAAGGAACAAATATGGTAAAAGTGAAATATCATGTAACAGTGAAGTGTGTATTGTGGAATACCTGTAGTCTGATACAAGACTCAAAAGCACCATTACAGGCCACTTCTGGTCTTTTGTAGGGATTAAACAATGGTTACAACACCAGGTTCTGATACTCTCTTAGTTGCCTTTGCTTCAAGTCAGCTTCCCTTGGTTACCTCCCACATAACTCAGTGCAAGACTTGAACCAACGTAAACTAATGTTATTGTTATTATTGTTTTATGTTAACACTGAGAAGGAAATATTAAAACTGCAACACCGTTCCAACTCATCATGAAAGAATTGCCAATCATGTTTTAGAAAGAAACAGTTTTGACACAGAACACTCCTATGAGGGACTGGAACTTAAAGATTATGAATTGCTATAATGCAAAAAATAGGAGTATGCTGATTGAAGCAGGCTGCCAGTTTGGCTGTGGTGAAGTGTCCTCTTGTATACATTGTAGCAATTCATAATCTTTAAATCCCAGTCAGTTCAGTAGAGGACATCTTATATTGCTCTTGTGGTCAACTTTAGATGCTTTTAATTATGCTGACAAATTTTTGTGAATTTCCTCTGCATTTAGTAAACTTCCTTTCCTTGCACTGATCTAAAGTCCATAGTAGGAGAATCTTGTTTGTTGTGCTGCAAGACTGCATTGTGTTAATATTTACTGTATCAAGTTTCATTATGTTGAGATTTTACTGATAATTTTACCATTTCTCCATGTATAGTTTTTGGATGTTGTGTGGAATAATTTTTTGCTCGCCTTGACTCCAAGTCAGTAGATTTGTTTCTTGCTTTATTATGTTGCTTGATGTTGTGGATGATGTTGTGTTGTAGTTGTATTGTTATTTCTTGTTTAAGAATGTTTGCATAATGTTAGCAAGTCTGTATGTAAGACAGTATTATATTAAACCTTTTGTATTGAAAGTTTTGAAAGTTTGGTTTACTATATTCAAGTCATTATAGAAAATGTTAGATTAGCTTTTAATATTCTGCATGATTCTGTGAAAAGGTCTCATATGAATATTTCATGTATCATCAATCTTACATAATTTACTGGAGATTACCAACAGAAAGGTAGATTCATTGTATCAATACTGTGGTAGTGTGAAAGAAAATGAGGAATGGCTCACAAAGGATTTCAAATGAGTAGCATGTTAAAGAGACACTAATAGATTTTTTTCAAATAACAGAAATTACATCCTTTCTATGGTAAATGTTGTTGCTGAAAGTCATTTCCCTATTATTCTGTTCAAAAATTACTTTTCCATAATTTAGATATTTTGTAGAGTAGAATATTTTTTCAAGAATGCAATTAGGTATTGACAACAGAATGACTTCTGTCTTCCTTAGAAATTTAGAAACTATCTATGTAGTGTAAGAAAACATAATATTTGCTTCTTTTTTTTTTTTTTTATCTATGAATATTCTCCTCACTCACTTGTGATTAATTAATTTTTTAATTCATTTAGTGTATTTTAAGTTGATGAAGAGTAAGTTATTGTTTTAATTCTCTACAGATCATATCCAAGCATTTAGAACAAACAGCTTACTTCCTGGACCTGAAAGACGGGATGCCAGAAACTGCCACTATGTAAGCATGTGTGTGTACGTGTGTGTATGTGTCTGTCTGTGTGTATTTACTTAGTTGTAATTACATAGATAAATACCTATTACGAGGTTTGAGTCCCAACTTTCCCTTAAATTTATGCAAACTTTCTGCTGTTACAATCCCTTCACTCAATTCGTTCCAGATGTCCACCTTCCTATGTGGAAAGCTAACCTTTTTAATGTTCCTCAAACATTGATTTTTTATGATCTTAGAGTGTCCTCTTGTCTGTCCATTTCCATCTTCACTCACTGAAGACGAAAGTGAGGTCTGTGTGTGTGTGTGTGTGTGTGTGTGTGTGTGTATGTGTGTGTGTGAGTTGGTACATAATTTTAGTGTAGTTATTATTCTCCTTCCTTTAGTAAATCATGTCAATATAACATAATGACTTATAAGAAAGTTGTAACAAATTTTAAATAAATCACAGAAGGAAAAGGAAGAAATGCAGATGCAGTACTTTGATTAGTAATATGTCAGTGGTTTTCTATATTACATGTTCATTCTGCTGATATGAACCAATTACAGGTAACTCTCAACTTACGTGTGTTTGATTTATGCGTTTTTGTTATAACGCAACCGAAAAAATATTATAATTAATTTAATTTGCATGATCTGTTTGCTTATATGTGATTTGGCCCAACCGCATTTTCAAACTGAGCGTCAGACGCAATTTCAAACTGCACACCAGAGAGTTCCGCTGCCGGCCGATAGGTGGGAGCTCCGTTCTTTTCGTGCCTCATTTGCAGTCTGCTAGCACTGAGTACGGACGGAATCTCTTCAATCTGCCTATAATTTACCAAGATGGCCCCAAAATGTCTTTCATCTTCTTCTGCATGTGGGGTTATTTTTGATAAGTGGATTTTGATAAAGTGGTAAAGCTCAGTGGTGTGAGTGGTGAAGGCAGTGACTCAGTGAGTGTTTTGTTTATATATTCTTTGTTTTTTGTTTTCTCTTATTATTTTTTTGCTTTCCCTTATTATTTCTTGCTTTTCCCTTTACTTTAGATACACTTCTAGTATTGAGAATGGTAAATAATAAAGATATGTTAATTAAGCCAAATGAATAGAGTATTTTGTACAAATTTTTTGGACCACATCCCGCATCTCCCTATTATCTATTGTTTCTTATGAGAATTACATGTTTGTTTTACGTGAATTTTGATATACGCGATGCCTCTTGGAACGTATCTATCACGTAAATCGAGAGTTACCTGTAGGTGATTTTTCTGAGCATTTAGCCTATACTCCCTGTCTTGGGGTTTGCCTGCAGGCCACAACACATCAGAATGGAGGACTCCAATTGATTCTCAGGAGCAGGACCATGATTTATACCTTTTGCTGAGGCTGAAATACACACACCCGTGGAGCTGCTGTGATAGATAAAGAGGAGACGTGCTATGAAGTATGTTGTCTTAATCATTGTTTGCATCTCTGACTGCAGCTTGTGATATACCAAAGGTTGTTGCAGGCTGATAATATTGCAGGCATGTTTTTGAGATGAAGATTCGTTCAATCCCTAAAATGATTTCAATATATTTTATTCATATTGCTTCTTTACATCATGCATATTATGATCAATATATTTTATTCATATTGCTTCTTTACATCATGCATATTATGATATACATATTATAATGATACAAACAAACATTTTATATATCAATTCTTTACTTTTTTGATATGATGGTTTTATTATCAGAATTTGTGTTAGTATTGTACATATAGTCACAATTGAATGTATGTTAGATATTAATTGAGACAGAGATGACTGGAATAAGGCTTCTTGAGGAGAAAACAGAATCCAAACTATTTATTGGTACTTAGGCTGAAAAATTACTTGCTTCATTCATCATCCCAAAAGCACTTGTCACTCCCTGACTTATGGCCTCGCTGCCTCTGATGGGTGGCATTGGATGGAAATCGATTTGGATTTGAAAGATGATTTATTGTATTGGGTCACCATGGTACAGTGGAACCAGGCGCACTTTGGGAGCCGAGAGATCCCTAAACGCACGGGTTCGAATCCTGGCCATGGTCTGAGTGTAGGAAGGGCTTCCTTACTCGGAGTAACAGTTCCGTAATGGGTGGGCTTTAGTCCATAAATTTCTGTGAAAAGCCCACATTATATGAAAAAAATTGTGCATCCCTGTAATTAGAAAAATGTTTACAAGCCAATATAAGAATGTTAAATTATTTTCTCTGTACTCATATTGTTCACAGCTATGCATCTCTTGGCTAATGCTGAGAGACACTGTTATGAAGCATTGTTGATATTTATATCACCACTGAAATCATCTCAGTTTACCAATTACTGATACATAATAAGGAATTATTAGGATTTTGAAAATGCTTAAAGTTAAGATCAATTATCACTTATAACATGTGCTTTGATCAGAGGAAATGAGAGGGAAATAAAGGCAGTAGGATTGAGCAACAAAAAATTAGTCTCATGATAGTGAATGGAACAGACTTGGCTTCCAGGAGCATAGAGCCTCACACCTAAAGGCTGTCATAGGGGGCCAAATATACTCCATATATACTAACAACTCTATGGTGCATATCAGTTTTGTATATGCATATATGAGTGATAGTAAGATGTAGAGAATCTTTACTTATTACCATATAGCATTTCATGTTTTTCCTTTTTTTTTTTCATACATAAGGCCCAACATAGAGAAGGATATATAAACACTGGTTTTATTGTCTCAAAACTCACAAAGTGGTCAGCAAAGTCCAATTTTACAAGGAGAAGGATACACAAGCATTGCTTTTGTGGTATCTTATACATATGTACTATGCAGAAACACTTTTTACAAATACCAGTGGTAGATGGTGTGAAAAACAAACCTGAAGTAAAGTAAACACTAATAGTATGGATGAACCAAACAGCTGTATGGCCTTGCAAGCTCAGCAACACATACATCACAACATGAAATACTATTCTTTGATCATAGTTTCTATGGTAATAATATTCTCTTCTTAGTATCATCCTTAGCAACCAATTTCTTGGACAACCTTGTCACTTTGTAAATAAAGTGAACTTTACATGAAAAGAAAACAAAACAGAGAACATACTGAAGAGCACAAGTGAATGAGAATATGACTGCATGACTGTTCCATCACTAGAGTACAGTGCTGAATGAGAGGGAGTGAAGCAGCATGGTCAGGCATCTCTGATTGCTGCAGTCCACCTAGAGGAAAACAAAAAATGGATCCTCTCTCTGTTCAAATGGTGCTTATAACCAAAAGTATATCTTAAATTATCTTTTACTTATAATAACCAGAGGCACTTGTAACAATATTCATCACTACAGATGTAATTAAAATTACATCTGTAGTGATGAATATTGTGCTACAGCCTTTTCCTGCACTACTCCCTACTCTTCAGCATCACCAACACAATTGCCAAGGCTGCACATGCTTTGCCATAAATTGGCAGATGCAGATTCTGAAGGCTTTTTCTAAGAAGAAAAAAAAAAAAAAAGCATAGATTCACTTGATTCACTTTCACTATCAGTCAGTGTTATTGTTGGTACCTTGTATCTTTGTGAAACACTAGGAGAAATTTGTCTCTGCTGTAGATAAACTACCAGTGAACAGTGTCTTCACATTTCCTGTCACTAGACATAGTCTTGTTGATGAAAACTAGTACAGTACTCTCAGAATAGAGCAGTAATGCAGATTACAAGTGAATATATGTTTTGCATGGGAGATAAACAGACTCAGAATGAGGACCTGCCTCACTACACTCCACTTGAACACACTAGCTGGGGATGATGCCAAGAGAAGCAGAACACACCTGACACCTGTTATCAATCATACACTGTCATATGTACAATCTAATGGTATTTGTGTATTAATCCTTGACTTGGCTTTGTGAAATACAGAGAGAGCTATTTGAGGCTAAAAGTTGTGCATTACGTGACTATTCAGTCTTGTCAGTGGAATTTGTCATCCACCACAAGCTTTGGGTAACTTCATTTCAATTTTTAAGGTGTTGACACTTGGGAATCATTCCCCATGTGGGACCTCATGTATGTATACATTGCAGGTTTTTATATTGTCAGATGTCAGTATTTGAATCTGTAGCAGAAAAAAGTAGTGTGACCCATGATTATTATTTTAGATATCTGAAGCTAACCTGACATACTGAGGTAGCTTGATAATTATGCAGAGAATGGGAAAGAAGATTACTTGAAGTCTTTGTGAAGTAGATCCTGTTATTGCATAACAAAGTGTTCTCTATAAGTAAGGAAGATGTTATTGTAATATTTCACAATGATAAAAAGAGTGGACGAATGAAAGGATTGCCATGTTTTTGTACTGGAGCAGTCGAACATATTGCTGCCACTCTTGAGGAAGTCCTGCAGAGCATGTATGAAAATAAGTAGAAAGATAGTCATTCCTAATATCAAGATTTTAAAAAGGCCTTTATGTGATGAGAGTGAGTGGAGCTGATGTTGAAATTTTAGAGGATGATTATTCAGTGTTTATTTGAATTTTAATAATAAATTTAAACTTATTCAGTGTTGGCACCAAATTAAGCATGCTGTTTTATATCAAAACTCAGAATACATTGTTGTGCCTTAAGCCAGTTTTGCTAGTTTGATATTGATAAGGGTTCAGTGGATTACTACCTTATCCTTACATGGTGCTTCGATGTTACTTTGAAAATAAGGAATACTGACCATCTCAGTAAAATATAAACATGTTTGTGCTTAGGCTTGATAATTTTTTATGCTAGTCTTGTTAGTATTTTTGATATTGGCAATAGTATGTAGCATGTTGACTTATTATTATTTTTCGAGGTCCTCTTAAAGATAATTATATATGACTTGTAAGTATTTTCAGTTCCTGTGAAGCTCTGTTCATGAAGCACTTCAGCTTTCACAATTTTACTACAAAGTGCTCATGGAAGCCAACTTTCTGTAAGTACAGTACATGTACTTTAATGTTTTTCATGTCTTTTGTGATGCAAACTTTTGTTTAGTAACATTTAGGCTAGCTTCATCCCATCACCAAGACCTATATTGGATATTTTTGTACCAGTGATTAGTTTGGCTTTGTGATGGAATTTGTTGGTAGAGATACTCATGTATTTGAATCTTCTAACTTAGCACATAGGAGTTCCTGGTCTAAGTTATTTCCTTGAATCTTTATTGGTGAATCTTTCTGTTCATGCAAGGCTGATCCTTGTCTGAATTGCTCTATACTTTGTGCAGGGAAGTTCCTTGTCAAAGTTCCTCTGCTCTTGAATCTTCTGACTAGTACAAGGGAGATCCTTGACTAAAACTCAGGACAAGGCAGTTTTTTTGTCAAACTTTTATTAGTGCTAAATAATTTTAAGTGATAGAAAACCCTTTACAAAATAAATTTGTTATTTACTATTTTATACCATATAGTACACCAATACTACCAATAGGAGCTGGGGGATGGTTGCCTGTGTGTGTGTGCAACACCTCTGCTGGCTGGTTCAGATTATTTTCATGTTCACTATTGAAGAGAGAGAGAGAGAGAGAGAGAGAGAGAGAGAGAGAGAGAGAGAGAGAGAGAGAAAACTGCAGAAAGTCTGTGGACAACTGCTTTACCTGTTGTCTGATATAAGTAATGATATTGCAAAAATAGTACCACTTCTGACTATCTTTTCATTATTTATCATATTTCCCTCAGGTATGATGACTCTATAGCATGGCTTAGTATGGGTATGCTGTGAGTGAGTCCTTCAATAAGTAATCCAAACCTTTTTGTTGTTTTTGTGCCTTTTTTTTAGGGATGGGACATTATGTGACTGAAGTGTCCTTTTCATCACATTCCCTGCATTCCTGATGGAGTTAAGATTAGAAATGTTGCTCGGCTTCTGCGAGGTGTCTGTGGTGGTCAGAGAACCATTTGGTAACTCTCTTGGTCTTGCTATATGGTGTGCAGTTGTGTATACAGTCTGTTCTGTGAGAAAAGTCACTTACAGAAATGAAAGACCAGGTCATTGTAAGTCATAAGTATTCTGCAGTTAAACAAATGCTATTATCACCATAGTTTATAAGTTACAATACTCAAATATGAATGTACATACACCAGTGGCAAAGTGGCTCCCCAGTCCCTTTCTGCACTGTCAGTCTGATCACTCTTGCCATGTGAAATTTGTTACAGCATAGCTATTATTTGCTACATTAATACACCACATTTTTTAATCTCATTTTATTTTCATTTACAAAGTTCTTGCTGTGTAATCCCAAGTGGCAACCTCAAGATGGCAACATGTAGCATTCCTTCCTCCATCCCTCTCTGCTAACTCTTACCATGTTCATATTTAAACATTTCGTAACTTATAAACCATTAGACCATATAGTATTTCTGACATAGATGACTTCTTTCACCTCTGTGAATATGTGAATATTCTCTTCATGGATGGCACAACTGTAACTTATTGAAATGAAGCTTGATGGTCTTAGCACTCAACAGTGCATTGGGTTTGCCCTTGCCTGCAAATCTGTTGGCCGTTGTTTGACTAAAATAAGGCAGTTGGTGCACAGCTCACCCAGTTATTCCTTCTTCGGATTTGTTGATAAATTGGAAAACTTGGAGAACATAGAGTAACCTAACCTAACCTAACCTAACAGCTTTAGTATGTGTTCCCAGTCTTACCTTGGTAGTCTCCAAGTTTCCATTTACATTGGGCATCATTTTTTTGTATATTTGAAAAGGAAGAACCAATCTACCATTACCACTCTAACTACTGAAACATTGCCATATCAGAGCAGAATCAGGATGTTGAGCTCTGCAGATCTTTCAAGTGTGTGTGTGTGTGTGTGTGTGTGTGTGTGTGTGTGTGTGTGTGTGTGTGTGTGTGTGTGTGTGTGTATGTGTGAATAGTATGGGGAATTGAACAGCTGCCATAATTGTATTGATTATTATAAAGGTGATCTTACTGGCATGAGTGTGTGTCTGAGACCATCCCTGGGCCACCATATATTTAATTTTCCATCATTTTTATGTATGTGGGAAAGGAGAGACAAGTTCATGTGTACCTGGTGGGTAGCAGTGCTGTGACAGGCCAGCATGGCCCTTCAAAACGGTGACTCTTCTGGTGGTGGTATTATATTATCATTACTGTTATTATTATTATTATTATTATTATTATTATTATTATTATTATTATTATTATTATTATTATTACTATTATTATTATCATTATTCTTATTATTATTTTGATTATTATTATTATTATTATTATTATTATTATTATTATTATTATTATTATTATTATTACTACTATTATCATTATTATTATTATCAATGTTGTTGTTGCTGTTATTATTATTACTATTATTATCATCATTATGAAGCTCAATCTCTTTTTTGTTAAGAATTGTTACAAACATATATTGCAGTCACTACTACTACTACTACTGCTACTGCTACTGCTACTACTACTACTACTACTACTACTACTACTACTACTACTACTACTACTACTACTACTACTACTACTACTTTCAATTTCTTAGGTGCCTTATGCAGAGAAGAACAATCTTTTTTTATTATTTTTTAATATATGTATGTATTTATTTGCTTACTGTTAATGGTTCAGAAACATATGCTTTATGAATTTATTTATTTTTTGGTAGTACATTTTAATTTTACTAAGTTCTAATATTTTTAGTAAGTTATGTTCACTGTAAAACCAGATGTAGCTATGCCTCTTATCAAACGTAACATTGTACATCTATCATGTTACTAATGTTTCAATAAACTTTGTGTTATCAGTAGTAATTATATGAAGAATATATTTACTTTTGCATTTGCAGACATACAGAATTTTGTAGTGGTTGAGTGTGATCTATTTTCTTTTCATTGTAGTGGTGTAGAAAGGCATGTTTTTTTTCTCCTCTTTTATATAGTATAATAATTTAGAAAACATAATCATAGTGCAGTACATGAAGGTGTTGGTTTGGAAGTGACATAAGCCTGGTGGCTGAAGGCAATTGTACATATCTATCCAAGTGCACTGCTCATGAAAACACTCCCTATTACTGATGAGAGCTTGACCACATAAACAGTGACACATTCACTAACATGAAAGCTGAAATCTTTACATCCATTACTGATGCTAATGCTTCAAGTGTTTTCTTTAAAGTTACAGGCATTTTCAGTCTAATGCTATAGATGTTTTCACTGCTGGCAGTTTTTTAATCTATCCATATAGAGCAGCTTGTCTGATTGATGATAAAGGGAGAGATGGTAGAGTGGTATTCATCCATAATTATGGATTAAGAACTGCCAATATAAGCACTGTATACAATTACCAAAGACAATAATATATTGATTGAGTTGTGTTAGTCTCCTGTCAGTATAGTTCATGGACAACATTAATGGACAGCTCTGCTCTCTGAATCTTCTAACAGGGAATCATTTTAGTTTGTCTTGTAAAGAATAATAGTATACATGATTCATCTCTTATGAGAATTTCTGCTGCTATCTATAAGCTTTCATGTCAATGTAAAGATCTCTTTAACGACTGCTTTAAAACTTGCCAGTAATGGCTCACTCTTTACTAATTATTTTCATATGTGGGAACTGTCCAGAGTTAAAACTAAAGCTGCCACTTCACCCACACCAACACCAAGTCTGTGATCTGACAATAGTTTCAAGCAAGTTTGTCACATTGATAAAGTCATGCAGAGCTGAGGTCTGCACTGCCCTGTCCAGCTTATCAGCAGCAGGACCACTGTGTGGGAAAGCCACTAGTGGAATGTCTCTGTACTCTAGGCCTAATCAAACAAGTGAATCTCATGCAGCAGACACCAGTTGTGCTCTGCATGTCACCTTGTAATGTCTTCAATAAAAAGTGCATTTGTTCATGCCTTGTTTGATGATCTAATTCTTATAATATAATTTATCTTTTGCAGTAATTGTTTTGAGTGGTTCTAAGGAGCATTTAAGATTGAACTATATGAGAATCATATATTATTCATAACCTCAAGTATATTATCTTCTTGTCTTAGTCTAGATTTAGTGTTATCTTCTGCACAGATTATGCAGCTGCATACACATATGATACATAATGAGAGAACTAAAAATTGGGAGAAAAAAAGCTTTTTAAGTCATCATTTTCAAAGAAGTGAGATGTCCAAGAGACAATTCAAGTAAAAGAAAAAAAAAGTTACAGAGTGTATCAATGAAAGAATGAAGGTATTGGTTTCCAGTTACCATTTGAGAGATTCATGATAAGGGACAGTTCAGATATGTTCAGTATTGAGGAAGAAGGTAGCTGAGCATTATCACAATTTGTGGAGAATGCTGCATCAAGTAGATGAATGAAATTCATTTATAAAGCATTAAACAACACAACATTTGTCATGCCCCATTTAGAAATTACAAAAAGATGAGAAATTAGGCAATCAATGGCCTCTCTGCACAAATTGTTGATAATTTTTTTGACTGGGACATTGGTAAATAGCATTGTCGGTTGAAGGTATCAGCATAAAGACAGTAGAGTAAGAGTTTTGGCTGAGATGTTTATGAATGATAGAGTGGGTGATATGACAGAACCCTGTGGACAAGTTCAAGATACCACTGCAGTGATGGAACAGCCAGAAAGGAAACCTGAAATACAGGTGAAAAGAGACAGATACAGTTTGTGTGAGTGAAATTTAAATGTTAGAGATCCTTATTGTACATCAGAATTGTTGTATAATCTTTCACTGATTGATCATTGTCATTGTGTTCTTGATTGCTAGCATCTGTTCCATTTGATGGGACTGGGAATGTGAACAAAATCACAGATTTGATCATTGTTGAGTGTTTGTCTACCATCTGTAATGCAATATTTTTTAAAGACCAGGCGCTATTGGCCATAACTTTGAAAAAAAAAAAAAAAAATGCCACCCTTCTGTATTCGTCTATCAACATTTGGTGGTGCAAGAGTGTAGAAGAATTTGGAATAGAGTTTTCTTTTTTCCAATCAGTGGTTCTTGAATAGTATCATTTCACATTATTGAGTACGCGTCTCTCTCTCTCTCTCTCTCTCTCTCTCTGGGCCTCGAGACGCCGCCAAAGCCTTCCTCTTAAGTGTATCCTCACAGGGAGGCGAATTTACCGCCACGCTGCCCTCCAATAATTACTTCTTGAAAAGTTCACGTGGCGGCGCGGTGGGGCAGACCTGGCTCCTGTTTCCATTACATAGCGTGTGTTTCCGATAAAGCTCGTTCACCTTCTTTGGCGTGAGTATAAATTATGTGTGTGTGTGTGTCGCGTCTTCATATTTCTCTCTTTTCATAATTCCAATTTTCAGTCTTAACTCTGTGTTTTTTTCCTTTATTTCCTTCCGTTTTCTCCTTCCCTTTCTAAATTTCTTATTTTCTTCCTTTTCTCCTTTTTTTTCTTGTTTCCTCCAGTATACGGTCCTCTTCCTCCTCTTCCTCCTTCTCCAACATCCTTATACTCGCAATCTTCACGTAGTAAAACTTCACAAGAGGAAAAATCGGAAGAAATCAGAAAAAGAAAAAAAATAACGAAAACTTTCCATCAGATCGCTCGCTGAGCACCGATAGGCCACACCTCTCCCCCTTCTCCCTTCCCTCTCGCTTCTCATTTTTCTCGTCTTTCCCTCACTTTTCCATTTTTTTCCTATTTATTTCCACGTGCCATATTTACCTGTGATATATTTTTTTTCCATGCCACTCTTGTCTGTGCCATTTTAACCGGTGCATTTTTACCTACATTCAGTCCTGGCTGGCAACATTGCAGAAGCGCTGTACGGTGTGACGCATTACACAACGTTCTATAAATTCACAAACAAGAACGAACTAATTAATAAGAAAAAAATAGATAAGTAAGTAGATCGTTTTATGTTGAAATGTAAGAGCTCAGAGTACTTTTGCATGATTTAGAGGGAAATAAAGACTGCTGATTTGGTGAGCGATCTATGTACATGATCATTTTTTGTGCTTTAGATATTTAATTTATTTATCATGCCTTAACCCTTTCCCTGCGATATACAACAATCCTTGACACTAAAAACATTGTATGAAATTTTTTATAAGTGTCTGCAAAAAAGAAAGGGATTACAAGAAAAGGTTTTGCAGTTTCTTGCCGCTATGATATTTGTAGGTTGCTCTGGAATAAGAAGAAAAAAAATGGCTCTGTGGTTAGTGATTATGGAAAGATGTGTCAAATAGCAATGAGAGGGTTAAATAAGGCATACAATAATTCATTTATGAACTAAGAAAAATGATAAACGCATCAATTCGTTTTTTTCTACTTCAGCCTCGTTATCGTTTGGTTCTGGATGATCTTAACATTCTATCTCTGTTGTAGGTTCAGCCTACAGAGAACCGCGCTCGACAGTCTGCACTGGTTCTTCTTTAGTGCTTACCATTTATACACGATCCTTTACAGAAACAATTTGTGAGCAAGTCTCGCAACATATAATATTAAACCAATCATAGACTGCTTCGGTATCCCTGCCTGTCAATTCATGCACCGAATCATTCGAGATATCTTACATAATGAAACCCACTGGCTGTCTGTTTGTCTGTCTAACTGCCTGTCTGTGTGTGGAAGTGTCCACTTTTCACGGAGAAATTACTGAACTAATAGTGATGAAATATGATAGGAGAACCCGGAGAGTGACATGGACTGTGTCTTAACTAGTACTTCCAACCCAAACCAGATTATTGAAGTAAGCCTCTCACAGTAATCCAATTCTTGATGGTGACGCCATTCTTTGTTTCTTTTGTGGCGGCAAACATTCCTTGTTAGCTGGAATGTTTGAAGGAGGGAACAAACTGATATTCATTGTCAACTTTGAGTTACATCCCAAACACACTGTCTGTCAGTCAGTCTGTGTGGGTTTGTCCACTTTTCACGGGAAAAAAAAAAAATACAGGACAAATTGAGATTAAATTTGCCTAACGAAATCTGTCTTCCTTTACCATGGCAGATCGGTCTCAGTGGCTGCAGGAAACTCTGACGCGTATCATAGGCCTGCCTTCCCTCCCTCCAAATCCTCTTTCCCGTCACTCTCCCCCCCCCCACCTCCATTCTTCTCCTACCCCATCATCCCCGCCTCTCTCTCTCTCTCTCTCTCTCTCTCTCTCTCTCTCTCTCTCTCTCTCTCTCTCTCTCTCTCTCTCTCTCTCTCTCTCTCTCTCTGACAATTAAATCAATTTCGTAAGAATAATTAGAAAGAAAAATAAGAACAATCTCTCTCTCTCTCTCTCTCTCTGGCAATTACATTTATTTCGTAAGAATAATTAGATAGAAAAATAAGAACAATCTCTCTCTCTCTCTCTCTCTCTCTCTCTCTCTCTCTCTCTCTCTCTCTCTCTCTCTCTCTCTCTCCTCATTAGCTCAAAACCTAAGAAACTCATCAGAGGAAAAATATGATATGCAAATATTTAATGAGGGTGCCAACTCTCCTGACTTTGATTACATGATCCAAGTTGCTCTCACTTCCTGCCCCAAACTTCTGGTGCAACCTTAATGATATGATCTGCCGGCCTACTGCTGCGAGGACCCGGAGGAGGAGGAGGAGGAGAAGGTAGTTGTAGTAGTAGTAGTAGTAGTAATAGTGGTGGTGGTGGTGGTAGGAGGAGGAGGACGAGGAGAAGGAGAAGGAGGAAGAGGAGGAGGAGGAACAGAAGGTGGTTGTAGTAGTAGTTGTAGTATTGTAGTAGTAGTGGTAGTAGTAGTAGTAGTAGTAGTAGTAGTAGTAGTAGTAGTAGTTGTGGAGGAGGAGGAGGAGGAGGAGGAGGAGGAGGAGGAGGAGGAGGAGGAGGAGAAGGAGAAGGGGAAGGAGAAGGAGGAGGAAGAAGAAGAAGAAGAAGAAGAAGAAGAAGAACGAGAGAAAGAAGATAGTATTAACTTGGAGGAGGAGGAGGAGGAGGAGGAGGAGGAGGAGGAGGAAGAAGAGAAATTAGAGATAAAAAAAAGTAGCAGAAGGGAAACAAAGAAGAAGTCTAAAGGAAGTAAGAACAGAAGGAAGGAGAGGAACAAATAGAAAAAAAAAGAAACTAGACAAATGAGAATAGAACGAGTAAGAGAAGAAGGAGAGGAAATAAAAACAAACAAACACTAAAAGTCATTGGTCTTGATAAAAAAAAAAAAAAGGAAAATTAAAGGAGTTGAAGGGAGAGAAAAACAAGGAGGAAAAACTGGAGGAAATAATACCAGGAGGAGGAGGAGGAGGAGGAGGAGGAAGGAGAGCAGAAGCAAGACAAGAAAGGTGTGATGAATTATGCAGTGGGGATAGAGAATACTGCTAAAGATAATGGTGAGGTTAAAGGAGAGAGAGAGAGAGAGAGAGAGAGAGAGAGAGAGAGAGAGAGAGAGAGAGAGAGAGAGAGAGAGAGAGAGGACTTACACCAGAATAACTACCATGAAAAAAAAGCAAGCAAAATAAACCACAAAATGAGCCGAAACATGGAAAAATCAAGACACGAAAGGAACATAACTAACATTCCCAGAGAGAGAGAGAGAGAGAGAGAGAGAGAGAGAGAGAGACTTACCTTTTGTCAGCGAGGCAGCGCAGTGAGGGACGGGGATTGATCAAAAGCGACGCGATAAGGGTGCGGGTGGGTGGCAGTGGTCGTGGGACGGATGGCGAAAAGTGGCGGATAACGAGGCCAGTTTTTTTCCCTCTTTCCCCTCTTGTACTACCCTCCCCTCTTCTCCTCCTCCCCTCTCTCTCTCTCTCTCTCTCTCTCTCTCTCTCTCTCTCTCTCTCTCTCTCTCTCTCTCTCTCTCTCCTTATTTCACCTTTCCCCACAATGTCGCCGCGGGAAAAACAGCGTGCAAAGGGAGGAGGAGAGAGGGACTGGGCTCGTGTGTGTGTGTGTGTGTGTGTGTGTGTGTGTGTGTGTGTGTGTGTGTGTGTGTGTGTGTGTGTGTGTAGTAGTAGTTGTAGCAGTAGGATAAACAATGTCATAACTACTTCCATACACACACACACACACACACACACACACACAGAGAGAGAGAGAGAGAGAGAGAGAGAGAGAGAGAGAGAGAGAGAGAGAGAGAGAGAGAGAGATGTATAAGGCTGACGGGACGGGGGAGTCGCTCTGGGATCTAAACAAGCTTTGACAGTCGCTAACAAATTTCATTAAATCACCGCCTAGGGCTTGAAACTTCAGCTGAATACCCAGTCACCAGAGAGAAGAGGAGGAGGATGAGGAGGAGGAAGGAGGGAGGGAAGGAGGGAAGGTGACAAGCATAATTTGGGAAGAGGTAAGGGACGATGGGAGGAGGAGGAGGAGGAGGAGGAGGAGGAGGAAAGAGGGAGGGAGTGAAAGGAACGACAAGCAAAAGAGGACAGGGGAGGTAAGAGGGGATTAGGGGATGTGGAGGAAGAAAGGAAGATAGTAAATGGAAGAGTAGCGAAAGGAGGAAGGAGAAGCAATAGAATGAAGGGAAAATGAAAGAGACAGGATTGTTGTGTGTGAGATTGGCTGGGCTTACCGGTGGGCCGTGGCTGACAAAAGTTCAAACAAGTAGATTCCTTCTCTTTATCACATGTAGAGAGTTAATATTTAAAACCATGACATTCTCATTAATTCCCCTGCAGGGACGAATCAGTGATTCTGTGCCGCGGACACCACTGTCAAACAATTCATCACTAATAAAACTGTTAGGTTTGGTCACAAGATGTGGATGATGTACTACACTGTTAACGGTTACTCTTATTATTATTTATATTTCTTGTGGACAAGATGAGAGCAAGAAGAACTCTTTTAAAACTTCAAATTGTCATGGACATGCTACAGCCAACGGTGGATAAGGATGAAGATCTGTTTTTTGACAACTTTTTCACTGGCCGCTGATAATTAACCTTACAAAAAAGGATTTCAGAGTCTGTGAAACTATCAGCGATAACAATATAGGAAAATGTTCTCTTTCTGCACTTCTGATGATATATAGAGCACTCTGTATTAATTTTATTTGATTCACTTGCATGTTGATCTCAAGGAAGACGAACTGCAAGTGAAATTCTCGAAATGTCTCGTCCTATGATCTGTCATATCTTGGCACGCTCATAACCTAAGTTTTTTTTTTTTTTTTATCATTTCCTGTGATGACTGGTCTTGACAATCTCTACACTGTACCGTTGCAATGATATCTCTCCATCGTCACTCCTCCCGAGGCAGCCACGGGCCCAGCAGGCGAGGCAAGCAAGGGTAGCGAGGAAACGATTGTCGAGGTGGTACCGTTACTTGCCGGGCGTGTAGTTCATCGGTAGCTGAGCAATGTTTGGGTTGTCGTCCGACGAAGGAGGCGGAAGGAACTAGGCGGCTTCACTTCTGTGACGTCATTTCAATTATGATATATTTTCTTTATGTATAAGAAGAGTCTTATTCAGACTTGCTTTGGGAATTTGTTGATAACTTCTCTGTAACTAGTTATAAAATTACGCTCGCCACGTAGTACTGGAGTGGTGCTGCGCGGCAGTAAGTGGTGTTTTGTGTAGTACCTACAATGGACTACGCAGTCAGTCTTACAGAAAACAGTTATCAAATGACAAGTTACTATTTTGTGCATGTGTCAGTAAAAAAAAACACCAATAGTTACAGTGGTAGTTTAGTGGTAGTTTTTGAAAATACTACTACGACCCGGGGTGTTCCCGCCACCACTCCTGCCCACTCACTGCGTCCCTTTAGACTCAGAGCCAAGAAGCCTTAGATAATACCTACTATATTATTTCTAAGGAATGTCAGGCTGCGTTAATTGTTTCTTGAATGTTGTTCCAGTATATATCAGTGCTTGTATTGTCGCACCGATGGGTTGGGCTTCGTATTGCCATCCGCACAGAGGCGGTCCTGGATAGTTTTGCACCCTGGGCGAACAATCCATTGGCACCCCCGCTGCTGCTGCTGCTGCTGTTCTTTCATCTGTTTTATTCTTGCCTCCTACTATATAGCTTATTATAGATGTAGTACAGTTAACGAGTGACCTCATCATAGGTCGCAAGGCCTCCTGTCACTTGTCTTTCCTATGTATTCCTATGTATTCCTCCTCCTCCTCCTCCTCCTCCTCCTCCTCCTCCTCCTCCTCCGCCGCTTCTTTTCATCCTCCTCCTCCTCCTCTTCTCAACTTATTCGCAAACACGAGCCGCACACAGAATACATGAACATCGTTATGTGAATTTCCAGAGAGAGAGAGAGAGAGAGAGAGAGAGAGAGGCTTGAGGCTGGGAGTGAGGAGAGGGATAAAAAGAAGTCTTGCCAATCACTCACACATTTCTATCGAGGGGCGGAAAAAAAAAGAAAGAAAAAAAGATATTACCATCCTTCCGCAAGCTTTCACCACCATCAGAGAGAGAGAGAGAGAGAGAGAGAGAGAGAGAGAGAGAGAGAGAGAGAGAGAGAGATGGGTAATTAGCATTGGTTTGTATATGATCTTCAGTTGGTATTAATTAGGGAACCAATCATGGGCGAGCATTCATACAAGATCAAAAGGACGAACCAATGAGGCTCAGCTTGCATTCGCTAATGTTTGCTGATAAGTTTTTTTCTTTCGTTTTCTTTTCTTTTACCCAATCACACTCTCTCTCCCATTCAAGGCTGACCAATGGCTGCTGTTGTTTGATGGCTGCATCTTTATGACTTTACTCGGCCACGCTATCCAAACGTGCTTACTTCATTAACGACTATTCCTGTAGGCAAGGCTGCTCCGAACTGCTGCCGTCCATTACCAGGGGAATAACTTGTCTCGTATTTATTTAAACTGTACTTGATTATCACCACGATCAACGCCAATAACTATTTCAACTGACCATGTCTTCAAGGATGTAATGATGAATTTCTACATTCGAATGCAAATAATTTATAATGATATAAGAATATAAAAAAAACACAATTCTTCTCAGTTTAATTACACAACGCTTTTATTGCTCGCTTCTCAGTAAACAATATAAATCACCGTTCATTTCTCAGTACAAATTCTATTTTCTACATTATCTTAACCTTCTGATCAATACACACAGAAATGTTGCAACTAACACCTGAAAAGACTTGTAATACACTCACTATAGTAGGAAATTATGACGAACGAAGAGCATGCAGGTAAGAGATAATATTTAAGCTCTTCAAGTAACGTTGTAATGTCGGAAAGTTTAGTGGTGGGAGGCTAGTGTAATAAGAGTGTTGATAAGAGGAAAGAGAAGGGGCGGCAGTGCGGGAGCGTGCTGCGGTGGTGGCGGTGTTCCCAAGGGTCGGATGTGTGCTGGCGAGGAGACAAAGGCGAGAAGGAACGTGTTAATGGAACAAAATATGAGTTGTACTCAGTTGACGACTTCCCCCAGGGTGACCTGAGGCTATTTGTTGATTGTCTGGGGCTGCCCTGGCTCCCTACGGTGGCGGCGGCAGTGGTGGTGGTGGTGGCGGCGGTGACTGTGTTGATGTTGGCAGTGGTCGTGGTGCAACTAAAGGACAGCGGTGGTAGTCAGTGTGGTTGTGGTAAAAGTAGATGATGATAGTTATGGTGGAAGTAGATGGCGGTGGTTGTGGTGGAACTAAAGGACAGTAGTGGCAGTCAGTGTGGTTGTGGTAAAAGTAGATGGTGATAGTTATGGTGGAAGTAGATGGTGGTGTTGTGGTGGTGGAAGTGGTGTGACAGAGCACGATCATTTTTCTCCATTGGATATTTCCTACCCCGTGATGCTTCCCTTCCTGACAGATTCTTCTCTTTACACACATTAGGTTAGATCAATCAATGGACTCTGTTACTGAGAGGAAAATGTCTGGAAAAGGAAATGGCAAGGAAAGAAATAGACTAGAAGAAAGTAACTTACGGGCGGGGAGGATATCTAGAGCAATGAAGTAACAAGGAGTGAATATTGGATGAGAGAAAAATTAAGGTGTAATGAGTCAGGAGAGGAACGTGTGGAGGGAAATAGGACAAAAGGGAGGGCAGAAATGTAAGGAGGGAAAGAATCCAGGCGATTCTTTTTTTTTTTTTTTTTTTTACATGTAAGTACGTAGGAGACCAAGGACCACTGAGGTCTCTGTCCCCAATCAGGGTCAGTGTTGGGTAGTAGTATGGGATAAGTATCTTGAAATTTCTCTCTTAAATGAGTTCAACTCATAGGTAGAAAGAAATACAGAAGCAGGCAGGGAGTTCCAGAGTTTTCCAATGAAGCGGGATGAATGATTGAGAGCACTGGTCAACGCTTGCATTAAAGAGATGGAGAGAATAGGGATGCGAGAATGAATAAAGTCTTGTGCAGCGACGCCGCAAGACTAAGGGAGGCATGTAGTTAGCAAGATCAGAAGAGCAGTTGGCATGAAAATAGCGATAGAAGACAGCAAGAGATGCAACATTGCGACGATGAGAAAGAGGCTGAAGACAGTCAGAAGAGTTGATAAAACGAAAAGTTTTTGAACAGTATGAATGGAAACATAATACATGCGAAGAATACTCCATACATGGGTGGATAAGGCCCTTGTACAGAGTTAGCAGTTAGGTGGAGGAAAGAAAAACAAACAAACTGGCGGAGACGCCTCAAAACTCATAACTTCATAGAAATAGTTTTAGCTAAAGACGAGATTTTAAGTTTTCAGCGTAGATTATATGTAAAGGATACACCGAGGTGACAACTGAGTGTCATTGAAGAAGAGGGGATACTTGTCTAGTTGATAGATGGATGAATTGAGTTTTTGAGTCATTGAACACGTTTATATTTTTTTTTCTGGCCCAATCAGAAATCTTAGAGATCAGAAGTCAGGCGTTCTGTGGCGTCCCTGAGTGATCTGTCGATTTCATGAAGGGTTGGTCGTCTCTGAAAAGACGTGGAAAGGTGCAGGGTGGCATCATCAGCGTAAGAGTGGATAGGACAAGAAGTTTTGTTTAAAAGATCATCGATGAATGATAGAAAGAGAGTAGGTTACATGACAGAACCCTGGGGAACACCACTGTTAATGGATTTAGGAGATGAACGATAGCCGTCTACCACACCAGCAATAGCACGGTCGAAGAGGAAACTGAGATGAAGCTGCGGAGAGGAAAGAAACCTGAGGGTAGCTTAGAAATCAAAGCTTTGTGCCAGACTCCGTCAAAACCTTTTGATATGTTTAAGGCAACAACAAAAGTTTCGCCAAAAGTTTCTAAAAGAGTAAGGAAAGCCAGATGATCATCAGTATAGTGGCCTGGATGGAGGCCATACTGGCGATTAGATAGAAGGCTGTAAAATGACAGATGTTAAAAAAATCTTCCTATTGAGGATAGATTCAAAACCTTTAGACAAGCAAGAGATTAAAGCAATAGGGCAGTAATTTGAGGAATTAGAACGGTCACCCTTTTTATGAACAGGTTGAATGTAGGATAGCTTCCAGCAAGAAGGAAAGTAGATTATTGATAAATAAAGCTGAAGGAGTTTGACTAGGCAATGTGAAAGTACGGAGGCACAGTTTCTGAGAATAATAAGAGGTCTATAAGCTTTCCGAAGGTTTAGACCAGCGAGGGCATGGAAAACATCAATGCGAAGGATTATAATAGATAACATGAAGTAGTCAGAAAGGGGAGGAGAGGGAGGAACAAGCCCTTAAACTTTGGAGGGAAAGAAAAATGTGTAAGGAAAAGAATATCTAGATTCTAGATCCATGAAAAGAGAAAATATATAAAAAATAATAATTTTGGAGGAAAATATCAGAAGGGAGAAAATGCAGAAGTAAAAGTCGTGCAGAATGTAGGCGTGTATTCCTGCAGCGGTGCGGTGCCTCCCTCGTGCGGCACCCACACCTCAGCGGCGGTAATGAGGGAAAATGAAGCCAAGGTGGCAGTAATGACATTAATAAAACCTAAGCTAACACGGCGGAGTAATCGCTTAGCCGGAAGGAAAGGCGTTCATTATCTGCCATTACCTCCCAAGCGACGGCGCCAGATGCTCCGTGGTACTTGCCCTTCCTTTACCATAAACAAATAATACAACGAAAAATAATGTCTACTCTTTAGAAAAAAAAAAGAAAAAGTGTAAAGTTGAAATTTTACTACCTTTTAGATTTTTGCCCGCCGTGGTGATGATGTCATGGGAGCGTGCGGGGCAGAGCTGGTTCAAGAGGATAGTGTTTTGGCAGCCCTTCACCATCAAATAATGCACAAAAAAGGCAAAACTGCAATGCTTAGTAAGTTTAGCGTCTTTAAAGCAAATACATACAGCAAGAGTCTATCTTGAAAGTTAAAATATTAGGAGAAACTGAAAAAAGACTAAAAGACCTATACGTTACAATCTATTCATAAGAACATAACAAAATAAGGGACGCTGCAAGAAGCCTTCAAGCCCACACGTCCCAGTCCCTCTATAAGAAATACCAACCTATTTCCACCTATGATCCCCATCCTTACATTTGTCTAATTTTCCTTTCAACCTCCCTAATAAATGACCACTAACAATTTGATTACTGAATCGGTTCTGTTCATTTGCACTTTATTTGAGAACCACTTTCTTCCTATCTCTTTCTTAAACCAAAACATTTTTCAGCTTTGAACCCGTTATTTCTTTTTCTATCCTGGTTACTGATTCTAAGAATTTTGGTTACGTCCCCTTTGTCATAATTTCCTTTACCACTTAAAGACTTCGATCAGGTCCCCGCTTAACCCATGTCTCTCTTAAGAATACAAACTGAACGGCTTTTACCTCATTTCTCAGTGAATATCCTTCGTTCTCTGCATCTTTTTAGTTATCCTCCTTCGCACTGATTCTAATAGACCTACAGCCATCCTATAGGCAATGTAGGGACCAGAACTGAAGTCTGACCAGTGTCAAACTTAACTTTTACTGAATGATAGTACGTAGACGCTATAGGCCATAACATAAAAAAAAAAGACTAGAAATGGATCAGTACTTAGTATACAATGATTTCATACATTATCAGATGTTAGAAACACTTCAGCTATTGCCAAATGATTGTGAAAGCATCCTTCTTTGATGTATCTGTTGAAAAAAGGTAAAGTTAGGGAGAGAGGAGTAAACTATACGGCTGCACATGGCCTCAATGCTCATCTCCATCACAATGGGCTTTGAGGCTGTGGTGGGTAGTGGTGGCCTCCCTCACCCAGGGACGCAGGGACGCTGTGATATCAGGATTTCTACACTTGACACTTCCCAGGCTTCCTTGAGGTACCCATTTATTGATCAACCCAAAGAAAAAGGAACAGCTGGGTGAGGCTGCACGGTGCACGCCTGTTGTCCAAGCCAGGATTCTAACCGCGGCCCGCGAAACCGTAACCAAACATGCTAACCATTACACTTCCTTCACCATTGTACTGACATTATCGTTGCATTAGGGGAGGCTTTTTCTGGATTTAACTGTAGAAGGTATCTGATTCTGGAGAGAGAGAGAGAGAGAGAGAGAGAGAGAGAGAGAGAGAGAGAGAGAGAGAGAGAGAGAGAGAGAGAGAGAGAGAGAGAGAGAGAGACTCCCCTGAGATCCTTGGAGGTGGTTCCCCTGCAACCTTGGGGGCGGGAATCTCCCCAGCGGTTAAAATGTTCCTTTGTCTTAAAGATCTTTGTCTCAGAATTAATCTTCTAGCGTGGTTTGCTCTCTTGTCTCCGAGGAAGCAAGGTGACACACAGGCCGACCAGTGCTTCTCTCCTTCGCCTCCTTCTCCTCTTCTTCTCTCACCTCGTTTTTCACCTTCTTCTCCTCCTCCTCCTCCTCCTCTTCCTCCTCTTTAAAGTTGATTTCTTTCTCTTCCTCAATTTCCTTAAGAAACCACCATCATCATCATAATCATCATCATCATCATCAATATTAATATTCTTCTTCTTCTTCTTCTTCTTCTTCTTCTTCTTCTTCTTCTTCTTCTTCTTCTTTTTTATTCTTCCTCCCCATCCTCCATTTTCTACTTCTCCTCTCTCTATATACCTGTGTCCCTCCTCCCTCTCCTCTCCATGCTTCTTCAGGGAGTAAATAAAGAGACAGTAACATTAATATAGCATAATCAAGAATTTTTCGCTATTAACAATGTCCCTCTTGTTTATTAATCGCTGCCTTCATATCTTCTCATTACTTAAATCAGTCCCGGTGATTAGAGCCTCATCACATTGTTCTCCGCATTAATTAGGGCTAACGAGGCTCATTTTTCTACCTCTCAGGTGAAGATAATTACTAGCATCAGGTGAGGCCTCTCCTACTCTCCCTCTTGCCTGGGCGAGCGAGGACAATCAAGTGTTTTCTCCGTTATATGTTTTTACCTTCCTTTTGCTGCTTTGCTTTATCTCTGGTGGTAGGTAAAGAAAAATGTGTGTGTCTGTGTGTGTGTGTGTGTGTGTGTGTGTGTGTGTGTGTGTGTGTGTGTGTGTGTGTCTATTCAACAAGGCCTGATCACGAGCAGACCCCCTTACCATCAGCTGTTACCTTTTCAGTGCGACCTCAGTGTGTGTGTGTGTGTGTGTGTGTGTGTGTGTGTGTGTGTGTGTGTGTGTGTGGTGATGGTGGGGGGAGGGAACAGAGAGTTGCGGGGATGATATACGCGCGCCTCCTCTCGGGAAAAAAGATCTTGTATCCAGTAAGTAGAGGAGATTGATAATGACGTCAGGGGAGGTAATGCGGCGAGGCAAACTATAGGAGCTGCCTCACCTGCGCTCATCTGCCTCTCACCTGCTCTTGCCTCGCGTGTCTCAACCCCTTGCCGCGACCTGGCTTCACCTTACCTATGTTGCCTCTACCTTCCTTTGCTTCCCTTCCTCTTCTCTCTTCCTCTTCACTTTTGTTTATTTTGTGCTTTATCTAATTTGTCCTTATTTGATATTCTCTTTTTTACTCTTTTGTTGTCTTGTCTTGCATTATTTTTCTTATTGTAATCTCTCTCTCTCTCTCTCTCTCTCTCTCTCTCTCTCTCTCTCTCTCTCTCTCTCTCTCGTTCGGACATGTTCCTCTCAATCTGCTGGTCGCGTGCTTCTCCGACCCTCGCGTTGCCGTCAGCCTGCCATTCAGTCTCTCCTTGTGTCACGTCACACCTCCCGAGCCAATCAATTTCCCTCAGGGAACTCCATTCTTCATTGTGAGTGGCCGCCCATTGCCCTCAGCGGTGGAAGGTGCTCATGTGCTTTCTTGGCAGTGGTGGTGGTGGTGGTGGTAGTTGATAATGCTAATAATAATAGTAGTAGTAATATTTCGGTTTATTTGAATGGCAGTTTGCAGAGAGAGCTGAAAATTCTACATATTGTTATACTTATGCATGTCTTTCCATATTAACATTCATATATCTGAAGTCTACACAACTCAATGGCGGTGTCTGTTTATTGTTGTTGTTGTTGGTGGTGGTGGTGTTGGTGGTGGTGGTGGTGGTGGTGGTGGTTGTGGTGTTTTTTTTTTTATTTTCATCTTTTTTCGTGTTCTTGGTATCATTTGTTCTTCATTTTCATTTTTCCCGTGTGTGTGTGTGTGTGTGTGTGTGTGTGTGTGTGTGTGTGTGTGTGTGTGTGTATTTACCTAGTTGTATTTACCTAGTTGTAATTTTACAGGGCCTGGACTTTACGCTCGTGTGGCCCCGTCTCCATATCTACACTTATTCATTTTTTTTTTTAAAGCTATGCACACTCTTTGCTGATACCACTGCCTCACTCAAACTGTTCCAAGTCTCAACACATCTTTGCGGGAAACTATATTTTTTAACATCTCTCAGACATCTTCCCTTCCTCAGTTTTTTACTATGCGATCTTGTGCTTCGAATGTCACATTCTTCTCTCAGGATCAGTTTCTCATTATCCACTTGATCCATTCCGTTAATCAATTTATAAACTTGTGTGTGTGTGTGTGTGTGTGTGTGTGTGTGTGTGTGTGTGTGTGTGTGTGTGTGTGTGTTAGGTTAGGTTAGGTTAGGTTAGGTTAGGTTCTTGTTATCATTTGTTTTTCATTTTCATTTTTTTCCTTCTCCTCCTGTATGTGTTAATGTGTGTGTGTGTGTGTGTGTGTGTGTGTGTGTGTGTGTGTGTGTGTGTGTGTGTGTGTGTGTGTGTGTGTGTGTGTGTGTGTGTGTGTGTGTGTGTGTGTGTGAATACAATGTGGCGGATAAATATGATATGGTGATGATAAATAGAATATGGTATGCTGCAAGAAAGGTGAGACATTGCTAAGACAGAATGACATTCTGCATTAGGCAGAAGGAGAAGGTGAAGGTGAGTAAAGGTGAACATGGTGCAAGAATAAACTACTACGAAATACACGAGGGGAAGGAGGAAGGGAAAAGAGGGAAGACACCATGTAAAATAGAAAGAACACTGAAAATTAGATTGAAAACGAGGAATGAATGAATAGGAGACAAAAATGCACCACAATAAAAAAAGGAGAAAAGAAGAGAAGAGGAAACGTATGAAAAAATAGGAGTATCGAAGAAAAAACATAAAGTAATAACGAAAATGTGTTGAATCAGTATGGAAAAATAAGGAGAGAGCGAGAAAAAGGCACAGAAAAGAATGAAGATAGAAAAGAACACAAGAATAACAAAGGGATGAAGGATTAACGATGGGATTGTGTAGCGAAGAATGAGAGAAAAGGTTACACGATTTAAAGGCGCCGAGTGAGACCAGTTATTGATGATGGCAAGAATTCTGAGCCACCATTTAACTTAAGAGCTCACTATGAACATTGAAGCGTCATTTACTTATTCACTATCAAAACTGAGGTGACATTTGCTTATTAACCTTCAAAACTGAGGCACCATTAACACATGCATTATCAAAAACACCATTTCTCATTCACTATCAAAGCTGAAGCACCATCTATTCATTCACCATCAAAACTGAGGCACCAATTATTCATTCACTATAAGTGGAGGTACCATCACTAACAAGACTGAGGCACCATTTACTTATTCACTATCAAAATTGAAGGACCACTTATCCATTATCAAAGCTAAGGCACCATTCACTTATTCTCCATCAAAACAGAGGCGCCACTTATTCATTCACTACCAAATCTGAGGCGCCACTTATTCATCCACTATGAAAGCTAAGGCACCATTTACTCACTATCAAAGGTAAGGCTGGCATCGAGGAGTAAGCCAGGTGAGTGTTCAGAGGGGAAGAACTTCACGGGAGATAATTGATGTCCAGAATACAGAGATACTTAGTGGGAGTTTTCTCTTCTTACTTAAAAAAAAGAAAATGTTTGTTGAGGAGGCGCGAGTAGATATTTACTTTTCGTGCTATAAAGAATAAAGAGAAATTTGGCCGTGTTTACTCTCAAGCGTGTAAGTGCTAGATGAAAATTCACAAAACAACACAAAGGAGGAAATGAAACAGTATAGGTCTGTATTGTGAAACGCTCCACTCTTTCACCACGGCTATTTTCCAAGGACACAGAGATGATGGGCCAGGTTTCTAAGGGTGCTTCTCTGTAGATGATATAGTAACGTTGTTCATTTGTCACTAGATCTATCAAAACAACCTTGAAAACTTGCGTCACTTGAACAGGAGGCTTTGGAATAGTGGAAGTACAGTGCTGAAGTGTTTCTGAATATGCTCTTTCATCTCACGAAAGAGGAAGAAAGGAAGGAGTCGGGGGAAAGAGGTTTTGTTGAGAATTCACGGGATGGAGAGAAAGGGCAATAGGAAGAGGACAAAATGAGTAGAGACAGGAAGGTCAGTGAAATGCGACACAGAATCCTGACCAGGTGATGAGACAGGCGGACCTCAGCAGACTAGAATTACACAATCATCATCTAGAAAGTTTCACGGACATGATTGACAAGAGGTTCGCTTTTATATTATGCAGGTGACAGGCGACTGACGCAGCGCAGGGGAGTAGACTGATGACTTAGCTTATCCAATACATTACCAAAAGCAAAATCAATGTCAACCTTTTGCTATACATCGACACTGCCCAATCATTGACGTGGCAAGAGTACAACTGTCACTCCCTGATCCGAGCAACTGATAGCATGAGTTGATAAACGCTCATCATGTTGGCACGACTACGGTAATAGCGGGCCGCGACCATTTCATCGCCGGGTTGTAGTGAAGCGCGGCTCAGTCTGGCAGGTAAAGGAAGGGAAGGGAAGGGAAGGGAATCCATGAGCCTCATTGCTGATTTATAACTGTTCATTTGATTTGCAACTAAGTGAAAAAAAAGAAAAAACTGAAATGAATATGAGACAGGACTTAATGGTAAAGGTGACGAAAAAAAAGTAGTAGAAATGAACATGAGATAGCATTTAATGGTGAAAGTGATGGGAAAAAAATAATGGAAAAGGACATGAGATTGAATTTAATGATAAAGATGATGGAATATATATATATATATATATATATATATATATATATATATATATATATATATATATATATATATATATATATATATATATATATATATATATATATATATATATATATATATATATATATATATATATATATATATATATATATATATATATATATATATGTGTGTGTGTGTGTGTGTGTGTGTGTGTGTGTGTGTGTGTGTGTGTGTGTGTGTGTGTGTGTGAGTGTTTATTTATTTGTTTCTTTACTCATTTATCTATTCATTTATTTATTTTCAAACTTGGTAGTATTTCTTCGTTAACCTTTCACTCTTTTTACGAGTATATGTATACGTAAGTACGAGTATCTCTTTAAGAATTTATACTCATATATTTCATTTCAACTCATCTACTCATAAAAGTTTGTTGGCTGATGTACGAGAGATGCAATGATGGAGGAAAACTGCAACAATTAGTATTAACTCCAGGATTTGCTCGCATCAGTGCTCTTTGCACACTGCCAACACAAGCTCTTTGTCTGTCAGGTGTACCCAGCAGCGAGAAGCAAAACTTTGCCAGTACTGCCATTCTTCCAAGCTAAGCGATGAAAAAAAGTGAATGACCTTTGAACATCCTCGAACATACACACACACACACACACACACACACACACACACATACATCTGGAGCCGACAAGGAGAGAAGCTAATAGGAACAGGCAGTGGTAGTAGTACATGAAGAGGAAGAAAATTGAACGAATACAGTTACAGAGGTTGGATGGCTTACACCGTCTATTACATTACTACAAGATAAATGCATCCACATCTACTTACTTACCTACCCGTCAACCCACCCACCCACCCACCCACCCACACACACACACACACGTCACTTTTGCTTCTTCTTAGTTACAATTCCCACAGTTTCCAAGGCGTGAAGTCTCTGAGGAGGCGCAAGTGTTGGTTACTGCGTTTTCTGCTTTAAACACTTCCTAAGAGGCGGTAATTGTAGCTGTGTAGTGTTCCTCCTTCGCTGTGCTGTCACCGCTGTCCGCTGTACGAGTGTATGGGGTCGTGAGATGGAGGGGGAGCAGCTGGGAAAGGGAAGGCGAGGATAGTGTGGAGGTACAGTGTAGATGCGTACGTAACTGTCTCTTTAGTTACACACACAAACGCACACACGCTTGGATGGCTCAGAGTGAGAGAATACTGCTGAGAGTGAAGTCAAGTTACGTCAGCTTTGGTCAGGTTATGTTGGATTATTATGTGGCTTGTTATTTGAGCTTGTTAGCTTATATTTAGTTAGTGTTTTTATATAAGAGAGGAAAACCTGTCAAGGCAACAAAAAACGATTAAATGAAGAGGCCCACTGAGCTGCCAGTTACTGAAAAGTGCGAAAAGAGCCAAAATAATGAAAATAATGTCTTAAAACCTCCGTCTTCAATGAGTTCAGGCCATAAGGAGTTTGCTTAGCTATGAATACAATAGAGCACGCTAGTTCAGGTTATGTCAGGTTAAGTTAGGTCAGGTCATAATAAGTAACAGTTCACGAGGAAGACATGTAAAGGTAGGGTAGGGTAGGGTAGGGTAGGGTAGGGTAGGGTAGGTAAGGTTAGGGTAGGGTTGGGTAGGATAGGGTGAAGTTGTGTAGGGTAAGTAAGGGTAGGATGGGTTAGAAAGGTTAGGATAGGGTAAGGTAGGGTATGGTGGGATAAAGTAGGGTAGGCTTGGGTAGGGTATAGTTCACGACGAGTAGATGATGAGTAAGACATGAAAACGACTTCTCACACGTTAGTCTTCAGTCTCGAGTTGTGGCGGTGGTTGACTCGGTGATATTTCCACAACGAGAACCGAAGACTATTGGGAAGTGAGGAGAGGGAAAGGTGGAAGACTGGGAGAGACGAAGAGTTGTGTGGGAAGCAAAGGGAGAGAGTATTGGTGGGAAGATGAAGGGGAGAAAAAGTGGTGGACAGACGGAGGGTTGGTGAAAGGAAAAGGAAGAATTACTGATATTAATATGTTTAGGATTAATTTTCTTAGATACTCTCACTTTCATTTCCTTGAGTATATTGTATGAGGTCATGCTAACGTTGAGAAAGACGTACACAGATAGAGACTAAAATAATGCCCCAAACAAGATCCTAATCCCAATATTTTCTAACGACAAGCCTTGCATAAATAATTGTTGTGAGAGACGTAAGAAAATACAAGTTTTATGATTCATTGTTCATTACATGTGTGTGTTATCATTCAGTCTTTACCACCACGAGAATATCCATATATTCTTAAAAAAACCACTCCATTTCGTTAATTGGAAGAGAAAGGCATTGTACGTCATACTCTAATGTTTTGTATTCCCTTCAGACTCTTTCTTATCAAATAGATAATGAACAACACAAAAAGAAATATCATTATGAAAAGATAGCAATAACAAAGAAAGGTAGAAATTGCAAAAATGAGAAGAAACATTGAAAATTGCTGCAGAAAAACAATGCCAGACATTAATATGAAAAGGTTCCAGGGATTACCATCTGAATAACAAAGCTGGACATCCCTAGAAAAGAAGAAATCGCCTGAAGTCACTCAGAACAAAAGAAAAGAAAAAGTCAGACTCCGTTATAAATAGACAGAAGACAGTATGAAGAGAAATAATAGTGAAAGAATTCTTGGCAAAAGAAAAAAAAATAATTGATAAGTATGATAAAATGTCACTATCGTTAGGAACAGAAAGATAAATCAACGATCCTTATGAATATATATATATATATATATATATATATATATATATATATATATATATATATATATATATATATATATATATATATATATATATATATATATATCACACTTGTGACACTCTTTACACTGCATTTCCTTTTTCTGAACCCTATTTTGAATGTGGAGAAATTTTGAACATGCCTCGAAGATAACAATGAAGAAAAACCTGAAGGGCAAAGAATCACGAGAGAGAGAGAGAGAGAGAGAGAGAGAGAGAGAGAGAGAGAGAGAGAGAGAGAGAGAGAGAGAGAGAGAGAGAGAGAGAGAGAGAGAGAGAGAGAGAGAGAGAGGATTACTCGTAGAAATATGTTAACTTCAATATCTTTTTTTCAGCATATGCTTTAGGCTTTCCTCCTTAAAACGAACACACACACACACACACACACACACACACACACACACACACACACACACACACACACGAGAGAGAGAGAGAGAGAGAGAGAGAGAGAGAGAGAGAGAGAGAGAGAGAGAGAGATGGACATAAAGTGTAAGAAGAAGGAATAATTCCGTAGTGCAATGGCCTCATTTGAGGTGAGACGATTAACAAGAGGTCTGCGTGAGACTCTTACTTCCCCTTTAGTGAATAAGAATGAATTATTGACGATGCCTTGTGTGGCGCGGATCCGTCTGTGCCTCCGCTGTTTATTTGCTTTAGCTTTTGTTTGCCCCGCGCGCTCGCTCCTTGAGTTTGATGCTGTTGCGTGGCTGGCTGCCTCCAAAGGAAGCAGTCAGTAAATGAGATAATGAATGAATACTTCAGCTGTTTTGCTATTGTGTGGGAGTTTTGTCCGATGAGAGCAAAGGAGACTGTGTAGTGATAGGAATCAAAAGGTACACTGCATTATTCCCCCTTGTCTGACTACGTTGACTGCAGTGAATGTTACCTTCAGGTGTTAGTTAGGGAGTGGAAGCTCTGTAAGTAGGTTATGAAACACAATGCATGGTTTGTATATAAATGACAAATGGATGAGAGAGTAATGGATATGGAGCTGCCGCGAGACGAAGGCCTGGAGGTGGGTTTAACACAGGCCACGGTTGCCTGGCCAAGGTGAGGGAAGGGGCGACAGGGCTGTTGTTGAGATTCTGAATGAATGGGACGATAAGAGTCTTCTTGGTGGCCCTAAACAGCATAATTACGTAGTTATACCCAAGTTCCGCCCATAAAAGACAGCCAAGGACTCGGCGACACTACTGCCAGACGTACAATGGTTTGGTTCAGAGCAAAGCACACATGAAGACACTTATCAGTGCCATCATTATTAGCAGCATGTCACCAGCTCGTCCACCACCTCCTGCTTGCCTGTTCGCCTTAAACCACTTCACAAGTAGATATTTTTACTTATCTAGACTCTTGAGTTATAATAGTGTGTTCGTTCGAGTTTATTCTTTTTACTCATTTCAGTGTTCTTCATTTTAGAATGGTTAATGGTTTCTACGTGACATTACACATTAAAACATGCATTTATTTCATAAGGTCTTACGTCTTCGAAGTCACCTTGTTTCTGTAATGCATTATGAAAAAACATACTTATTTTATAATCTTCAAGTCAAGAACATAGGAGCAAGGGGACGCCATGCGGATACACGAATTTCTAGTGCTGCGCAGTAACAAATGCGCCACAAATAGCAGTACTACTCGTAATGTATGCGATGTTGGGGGCCTGGAGCACCAAGAAGACGCCTGTAGTAATGCTAGCGATGATGATGGTAGTAGTGGAAAGCTTGTTGTTGTTATCATTGTTATTATCATTGTTATTATAATAGTATTATTGATAATAATAATAATTATTATTATTCTTGTAATTATCATAATCATTACTACTACTATTATTACTACTACTATTACTACTAAAAATGATGATTATAATGATAACTTGTAATTGATCCTAGTGAGATCTGGCAAGATTTGGGTGATTAGACCAAAGGATGCTGCAAACCACTGTAGTTTGTGGCACAGCTGTGATCTCCGTGGACGTTTCTATGTCTCACAACATAAGGGAGCAGTCACAGGCTGCCTTCCAAACTCCATTCTCTTCCTTCACACAACATTAGGTACATACGCTTAATGCATGTAGGTAAGTACGTACATCCTCCAATCTGAATTCGAAACTAAAAATATTGACTCCACTAAATTAAGAACCACGGAATCTTTAGAGAAGTAATGTCTTTAGTTAGTTTTTTTTTTTTTTGTTCTCTAACTTTTGTTCCGAACTCCTCTTACATATACAAGTAAACAAACACAACAACAGCACCACCAGCAACAACAACAACAACAACAATAATAATAATAACAACAATTGTAATGATAACGAGAAAAAGATGGGGGTGATGATGATGATGAACAATGAAGGGTAATTGATGATAATGATAGAGGAGACAATGATCCTAAGGCTATTCCTGTGATTCATGTGAAATATATTCTCTCAAACCTAATTAGTAATGGTGCTAATGTTAATGTAATGCTCAGTAGACGGTGTGTGTGTGTGTGTGTGTGTGTGTGTGTGTGTGTGTGTGTGTGTGTGTGTGTTATCTATCTTATATACTTACTATAATACTGAACCAAGTCTGAAGCATCTCGTCATATTTACTATTCATGTGTTTCGTCTCTCTTCTCTCTCTCTCTCTCTCTCTTGTAATTATAGATTACTTCACTGATTGACTCACTGTCTGAATGATTGATTGTGGCGCCGCAACAATGCAGTAACCATATTTATGAGGTTTGGCAAATTTATGATTATTTTGATAGTTTTGATGATAATGAATGCAGCGTGTGTGTATCTTTCATGAGACAAGAGGTGTAAAAGTGTTTCATTAATTGCATTTGTAAGTAAGCCACACAACTCACTTCCTCTTGTGATGTAAACATAATGAACATAATAAATAACTGCAAGTCAGTTGTTAGAGCTGGGTTCACTTAAGATCGGTGGTGCAATACGTTACTCTTGCACAAGTAGCTCATGACAGTTCCACTGAAGACAGGAGCATATTAGTAGCCTACATTTCACCGGCTACTCAAATATACGTCATTTCCATTTCCAATACTTGAAGAAATAAGCAATTTATCTCTTGCACTCTAACTCTCTTTAAGCAAGCGATACTGTAGTAGAATTGCATCAGCTGATTATTAAGGCACACACGTTCACTAAAGATGCCGCGATGCATTACTCGCTGAAGATGATCGTGAGTTAAGCAGTGACAGTTAATTAGCATAATGCATTCAGCGTGTGCCCACTGTGAGACATTTTCCGGTGTGGATGTCAGACGTCAGTGCACGATGCTCCCGTTGTGCACTGCGCGGCCTGGCAAAAGCGGGACACTGGACACTGGACACTGGACAGGGGCAGGTGTCCGTCCCTGCAGCGAGGCATCCTTTCATTAAAGATAAATAGATAAGTAGATAGAATGAATATATGAATAAAAATTATAATGAGAATAATGATAATAATGAAAATTGAAAATAATAATGATAATAGTAATAATGATAATGACAGTTACAATAATAATAATGATAATAATAATAATAATAATAATAATAATAATAATAATAATAATAATAATAATAATAATAATAATAATGACAATGATAATAATAATAATAATAGTAGTAATTATAATGAATGAAAACAAATGAATAAATAGTTAAATGAATGAATAAACAAATAACTTCACATAAAATAACAAAACAGCTGGAAATAACTGGAAGATTTAGCTTTCCACATTTAATCCCTAATGTTGAAATAGAGAGAACAACATGATAAAACCAAACACACACACACACACACACACACACACACACACACACACACACACACGCGCGCGCGCCCACGCACAAGGTTAATGCGGTCATTCGTCACACAAATGTTATGAAATGTGAAGAGTGCGAGTATAAATCTCATGGTAATGTTGATTCCTTGATGAGGCACAAAAATGCATGCTGGTGGTTGCCATGGTGACCAGCGGGGAGGATAAGGGAGGGGAGGGATGGGAGATGGTTGACGCAGGCGCATTGCATTCTACTCAGTGCACTCACAGCTGAGGGTCCAATTTTATGACATCGAATGCAAGCCTAAGTATTTCGCATATCCTTAATTCATACCAGTTGTCCAAAATTCGTCTCTCGCTGTCATGACTCCGAGGATCACTGGAAAAATACATGATTAAAACTGGGCTTGGGTTGGGCAGCGTTGGACTAGCACAGAGGAGAGAGGGAGGGGGAAGCAGAGACGTCAGCGCGCGCCGCCTCACAGCCTCCCCCTTCTCCCCACCAGCTCAGTGATCAGTGGTCACTCCGCGTGTTGGTTGTGAGTTAGTGGTGCTTCTGAGCGTCGGTGTAGCAAGTAAGTGCTTGTTTTGATGGAATTACTTTTATTTTTCTCTTCATATCTTCTTTTCCCTTCCTTTCTCCTTCGATTCATGTGATTAACTTATCCAGGCAATACGAGGAGAGGCCTAATGTTCTTCCCAACCTCTTATTATGTGTCTCTTTCTTGACGACTGCTTGAGTTATTGCAAGTTTAATTGACTTTCAGTGTTATAGTCGTCCTTTGTATTGTACATTGGAAAGACTTAAACCACCACCACCACTACCACCATCGTCACTTTTTGGATTGTCTGCCGTGCACATTTTTCGTCCGTATTGTCGAAATTGGCCCGTGTTTTCCCTGCCCTTGCCATGTGATTTAGTCGTCCTGGAGGAGCAGTAAAGGAACACGGAGGGAACATTGCGAGAGGAACGCTATTTTATTTGTGTGGGACGAACGATGGGCTGGAAGGAGGGGGCGAGAGGACGGTGTGGGTGGGTGAAATAACCGATCAACCCGAGCACCAACTTATCGTACTGTCACTTGATGGTGGAGGGCGGAGTGCGGTGTGGTGCGGTGCGTTGAGGTCTGTCAGTGCGTCGGGAAGGGATATTGTATGTAAGCAGGGGATGTTGTTAGTATGGTTAACTATGATATTTTGGATCACTCACCACGGTATCATGTATGAAGTTAGATGTTACAAGTATACATCATCTTAATGCTCTAAAAGTGTCGTTGGTGCTGATAGCAGTGTATCATGGATATAAACATGTTACAAGGTCATTGAGTAATAAGCATTTTGATACTATAAGGCGAATTTTAAAGGAATATGGCTGAAGTTAGTTATCGTCCGGTTGTATCTAGTTATCAGTTCCTTATTTTTTTTTTATTTGCTATTGTTTAGAGTTTATCTATCTATCATTAATATTGTAACGATTGAAAACAGTTTCTAATACTCAACTTCCCTGTCCATGCTTGCCAAAACCTAAGCCAACCTGATCCTAACCTAACTTCACTTTGCCTACACCAGTCTTGCGTGTTCAAGAGTGACTGGTAATTACTCTACTCAGTTGTGTCAGGGCAGGTAATGTCACACGTCATTTCGGTTAGCTTAGGTGATGTTGAGTTAAGTTAGGTATTGCTGCACGTCATTTAGATGAAGTAATGTTAAGTTAGATTAGCGTCCTTAAAGGAAATAAAAAAAGGGCGATCCCCATTAGTTAGTTTAGGTAATGCTACATATCGTTTAGGTTAGGTTAGGTAATGCTAGGTTAGATTAGTGCCCTTAAGAGGTGTCCAGGGAGGTCTGTGTGTTGCCGTGGCTGGGAGTAAATGTTCTGTACGTCTGGCAGCAAAGATGGCAACCGGACACCCAGACTGGCAGTCACCGCAGGACATTTCATTATGCCACAATGGCTGTGATGGGAGGCCGTGCGGCGTGGCCTGGCGTGGGAGGGACATGTGTATGGCAAGAGGCCATATTCAGAAACGCTTTTCTTCCTCATCATAACTAATTTCAAAGACAAAAGTTGATTAGAATTACAATAATTGTGTTCCTTTGGTAATATGGAAATCTTGTTAATTTATCGTTAGGACCACACATACACAAACACATAAACACACACACACACACACACACGGTAGCTCAGTGGTTAGAGCGCTGGCTTCACAAGCCAGAGGACCGGGGTTCGATTCCCCGGCCGGGTGGAGATATTTGGGTGTGTCTCCTTTCACGTGTAGCCCCTGTTCACCTAGCAGTGAGTAGGTACGGGATGTAAATCGAGGAGTTGTGACCTTGTTGTCCCGGTGTGTGGTGTGTGCCTGGTCTCAGGCCTATCCGAAGATTGGAAATACTCGTAATGAGCTCTGAGCTCGTTCCGTAGGGTAACGTCTGGCTGTCTCGTCAGAGACTGCAGCAGATCAAACAGTGAAACACACACACACACACACACAAACAAGAACATTATTAGAAACCCCTGTCACGTAAGCTAGAACCTTTTAAATGTATGCACAGTAGAGGTGGTGGTCCAGCGTTGAACAGTTTCAGAACATGGCGAAAGTTTACTGTGTTCTACCGTGGGTGGATGGAGAAGGCCCTATGTCTTGAGTGCCGTGGAAAGTTACTCTCTTTGGGCTTGTTGTACTGTAGCTACTCGTACTATCACAGGACGATGTATACTGTTTTCTTTACATTGCAGCTTTCCTTTTAATTTTTTACCTCACTGCTATTGAGATGGAGAGTGAGCTGGTGTCGGCTGCACTCATGGGTGTCTTACGTCTGACAGGAAGAGAACGGTTGAGGCGAGATGGACTGCTCTCTTAACATTGCATTTACTTTCTTCACTCTCCTCGTAAGTTTGAAAGCTGCTTATTTAATTGACACTGTGTTGGCTGATAGTGCTCCTGGGTATCTTTTGTCCTGCAGAGAGAGAGAGAGAGAGAGAGAGAGAGAGAGAGAGAGAGAGAGAGAGAGAGAGAGAGAGAGAATATGCGAGTGTATGTGTGTGTGTTTGTGTGTGTAGTATGGGAACATGATGTAATATACCAGTCACTCAATTTACTTTACTTTCCCATCAAGGTGAGCGGCCAATCAACAAGTGTTCGTCTAATGCTTCCGTTCTCTTGTGTCCGCTAAGGAGAGAACGATCAAGAGATGCCGCTAGGGGAACGAAATTTATTGTTTTAGATATTTACATCCATTTTCTTTCGTATCAAGATAATTAGCGAGTTTAAAGTTGACTGATGTTGACTAGTGGTGCTGTTAAGTATCTTCTCCCGTGCTGAGAGAGAACAGGTTTTTAGAGACGACTGACTTATCTCATTTTATAATCACTATCTATCAACCTACTTGGCGATTAATCCCTTCAGTACCATGACGCGTTTCCATATTCATTCTGCTTACTACTTGGTGATTTTATACACTTTCAGAATCTCATGTGAGGGATTAGAATGATAAAGACTGTGGTCATTAATCCTCTTACTTCCATATACCCTTCCTAATGCCAATAAAATGATCTAATCGTGCACCATTTCTCAAAGGAAAAATGTGAAGGGGTTAAAGTTTTGGATGTTGTGATATTGAGTGCCGTGTTTCTGGATGAGAGAGGACTTCAATATATTAATTCCTTAACTAGTAACTGTCTTTAAATTTCTGCTAAGACTTAGTATAGTGTTGAGTGGTAATGCTGCCGACTGTCTCATGTGTAAAGTCAGCTGAAATGATGTACTACCATTTATATGATATAGTCGCTTTCTGTATTCATTTATTTAAGGTGAGGAGCTGATCATCTAAACAATTACTATTACACTGTTGACTGCTGTGCTACTGACTGTCTTGTAGCTTGTGTAGATGAGAGAGGAAAGTCTTGTGACGACATATAATTTTTCATGATCTATTCTGTTACTTGCTTGGTAATAGGAGTGCAAAGAGGAAAGAAACCTAAGATAGGGTTAAAGAAACTACATTAGAGAAGATAAGGGAGAGAAAAAAAGGAATAAGCGAAAAAAACATCAGGGAAAAGCTCAGTAAAACAGTGATTTCAAATAGGAATTTAAACTACGAAGAAGAAACTATTGGTTGTACTGCTCTAGGATAAAGTGTTGCTGTCTAACTATAAGATGATGGGTGTCTTGGCTTGGTGGGAGAGGATGTTGATCAGCCAGCACCAAGGGTTGTTCGTGCTGGAGTCTCCTTCCGTCTAGTTCTGTCCCAGGATAGCCGCTGAGAACCTCGCTTCGCTGGTGTTGACCGATCGTGTTGAAGGCTGTGTCTGGGATGCTGTCGGGTGCCTCTCCAAGCAGGTACGATCACATCATTCGCTCCCTGAACTGGTCACCTTGCAATGTATGGAGCTCGACCGTTTAGTTCACTTGTGTCACTTGCTTGCTTTGCTCACATGCTAAATTCATTTGTTTGCCTGACTGGTTAATCTGAGCGGCTAACTTGTTTGTCTCACCTGCTAGTTCAAGTGCTTGGTTCATCAAATTTGCTCACCAGTTTAGCTCACTTTATTAACTCACCAATTTGGTTAATCTTATTAGCTCACATGATTGGCTGCCGTATCAGCTCATCTGTTTACCTCTTCTGTTTGTATCATCTGATAAATTCTCGACAATTTTAGCTCATCTGCTTGATTAGCTTACTGGTCCAGCTTATCTAATCAAGTCATTTTATTTGCTCACCTGTTTATGTGGCTCATGTGTTTAGTTCACTTAATAAGCTCTCGTGTCCAACTTACCTGAATATTTCACCTGTTCCGTTCATCAAATTAACTTACATATTTAGCTTACTTGATTAGCTCACATGTTCAGCTACTTTTATAAACTCACCTATTTGGCAAACTAGATATATTCTCTTGGTCCTCTCAGTTGATCAGATAACTTGTTTACTTCATCTGATTACCTCAACTATTTAGTTTACAAAATTACAAGATCCTTCTGAGTTTTCCTCCCGGCCACTTAGTGTTCGACATTGAGTTACCTAAATAGTCATGCCATTCTGGAAAATGTTTCCCGTATCGGTATCTGGCAACTGTTTTCCTTTTTTTTTATGTAAAGAGGAAATCTGGGTATCATTAATAAAAAAAAGCCCACTTATATGCCAGTCCCGAGCAGGTCCGAGAGAGTAGCCAGGTGAATGGTATAAATGTCTTGAAACCTCCCTCTTAAATGATAAATGAGTTTAGGTGGAGGATGGAAACAGAAGCTTTTCTTGGAGTACACGATGCATAAGAAATGACTTCTTTCAGTACTACACCTATCAGGCGGTAGACGTGTGTGTGTGTGTATTTACTTAGTTGTATTTACCTAGTTGTATTTACCTAGTTGTAGTTTTACAGGGCGTGGGTTTTACTCTCGTGTGGCCCCGTCTCCATATCTACACTTATCCAATTTTTCTTTAAAACTATGCATACTCTTTGCTGACACCACTTGTTCACTCAAACTGTTCCAAGTCTCAACACATCTTTGCGGTGTGTGTGTGTGTGTGTGTGTGTGTGTGTGTGTGTGTGTGTGTGTGTGTGTGTGTGTTTGAGGTATAGCAGCATCGAAGTGTGTAGTGTTACGCTTTGTTAATCAACACCCGCACTACTGTATATTTAGCGATGAGTTAGACAACGAAACCCTCAGGTACTGTTGCTCTTAATTCCTCATGAAGCATGGCACCCTCACACGAGACGGTCGGTGGAGCTCCTTAACTTTCGCCTCCCTGTACTTATTCTGTTTCGTTCTGTTGTTCATTGTTCCTCTGAGCGTAGAAAGGGAGTAAGACAATTTTCTACTGCTTCTTCACACGAGGTCGGTTTTTTTGCTCCCCATAGAACCTGCTACTTCGTGACTTCCATGCGTATTCATTTCGTTGCGTTCCTCAATATCCCGCACGCCACACGAAGCTGGAACATTCCTCTCTGTTTCTCATAATCTTGCCTTGGGTGCTCGAAAAAAGGGAACAAGTTATAATAGAAAAAATAAAAGTGCCACGAAAGAAACAATAGTTGTTAGGTTAGTTTAAGTTCTCAAATATACAGATAGACAGTAGACACGATAAGCAAATAGACAACAGTGGAAGGTAAACAAGATAGAAACGAACAACATGCAAATACAGAGACAGACA
>NC_059303.1:14660708-14663208 GCF_017591435.1 Portunus trituberculatus | reverse complement strand
TGAGTTAACGCAACAGACAGTCTCTCTCTCTCTCTCTCTCTCTCTCTCTCTCTCTCTCTCTCTCTCTCTCTCTCTCTCTCTCTCTCTCTCTAGTATTTCATAGTGTTGATAATTTGATAGAGAAATAGAGGGAGGTAGAAATGTTAAGGTAGAGGGTTGACTATGAAAAAAAGTGAGAAAGGAAATAAAAAAAAAGTTAAGAATGAGTGAACGAAACAGACACTCTCTCCAGGATTTAATTAACAGTGATGATAGTCTGATAGAAAAATAGAGAGAAGTAGAAAGGCTTAGTTAGATGGCTGAGATGAAGATGAGTAAGGGAATGAAAAGAAAAGAAAAAACTAAGGTTGAAAATGAGTGATCGCAATAGGTACTCTTTCCAGGATTTAATTAACAGTGATGGTTTAATAGAGAGGTAGAAATGTGAAGTTAGATGGTTGACTAGAAAATGGGAAAGTAAAATGAAAAATAAAAACAGTAAGGTTGAAAGTAAGTTAAGACAACAGACACTATCTCCAGGACTTAATTAATGGTGATGATAGTTTGACAGAGAAATAGACGGAAGAACGAATGTTAAGTTAGATGGTTTAGTAGAAGTGAGAAAGGGAATGGAATAGAAAAAAAATAAAAAGTTAACGCAAGAAACGCATTTTTGGTTGTTTCAGGAAAGAGACATTGGAAGATATAAGAAAATAATAATTAGTAGTGTATGTAATTGATTTCAAGAGTGAGTTAAGTATTGAAAATTGTAAAATGATAATAATAATGAAAATGAATAGATAAAAGTGAAGTAAACACACAAGCGCCTTACCTGTTATTCTGAAAGTTTGAAATTGTAGTTTATGTATGCGAATATCTCTTTGTCTTTATACATTAGACAAAGAATAAGAAAAGGAACACCAGTAAGATTGCGGATGACTGAAAAGTGCCTTAAGAATTTAGAAAAGAAAAACAAATAACGCTGGATATGCACTTCGGATCATCCTAAAATTTTGAAAGACGGTAGTTTATGTATGTGGATCTATTTTTTTTTTTTTTTTTTTTTGCGTCCATTATTCTTTTCTTCCTCTCTTTTATTTCATCCCGAGGAAAAGAAAGGTCGGCGGGAGACGGACAAGCTCGGGCGGAGAGACAGACGGACAGACGGACAGACAGACAGGCGGACATGTTGACAGGAGGGAGGGAGAGTGGAAATTGTTTTATCTGGAGCAGAATTCTTTATCAGCTGACAAAGTGTTGAGTCAAATTCTGCGACAACTACACACTTTGCGAATTTATCAGACTCACTTTGAATTTGAAATCTGCGTAATGTCTGCGCTTATTCGCTTTTCCATAAAGATGATGGATGTTTTAAGCGGCACGAGGATCAGGTACCCTCAGTCACGGTGCGCTTAAACGCTTAAACCCACGGGCGCAAAAGAAACCCAGGGAAGGAAGGAAGGAAGGACGCGTAACTTCGGCTTAAACTGCAGATGCTTTTTTAATGTGCCGTGAAGAGAGAGAGAGAGAGAGAGAGAGAGAGAGAGAGAGAGAGAGAGAGAGAGAGAGAGAGAGAGATTTAACTTTCTAGGATGTTAATTCTTGTAAGTATTGAATTATTGTTTTTAGATGAATTTCTTAGTTTAGCAGATTGTGGTCAGCGAAAAAAATATGTGTATCTATTTATTTATTTATCTATCTATTTGTCTGTCTATTTATATCTATCTCTTTGTTTTTCTTTACCTATTTATTCTCTCTATCTATATATCAATCTCTTTGTCTATCTGTCTTTCTGTTTATCTATCACAATCTCTTTCTATCAATATCTCTATCTTTGTTGGTCTGTGTGTCTCCATCCGTTTGTTTAGGTCTGGTTACCTGTCTATCTGTATATCAGCCTATATATACTAAAATGTCAATCTATCTGTGTATTTCTGCGGTAAGTCAGTTCTATGTACTTGCGGTAAAATCAATGAGGCGATTTTTGGATAAGAATATTGAATGGGGGAAAACATTTATTTTTTACTACAAATGGTAATGCGACACCTGCTGTGTAAACAACTCCTTGGCTTGACTGAGTGAAGATGAGACATCAAGAGTCTTGGAAGTAATAAAGCACTGTTTTTCCTGCCAGCGGTCAGTGATTTTCTTTTTTTTTTAAAGTAACTGTGCTGTAAATAAGTATACTGTGAATCTGCACCACATCATTATATAGATAGCCAGAGGAGTAACTTCACCGTGTTTCTGCAGCCTGCAACACACACACACACACACACACACACACACACACACACACACACACACACACACACACACACACACACACACACACACACACACACACACACACACACAGCACAAAACAGCACAAACTGGTGAACTCCGGCGCGCAAACCGTGAGCAGAAATATTCATGCGGCCAAGTTCTAAGTGGCAGCTTGAAAAAAAAAAGGCACGGAAGTTTCAACCGAGCGAAAATAAGCGTGTTGTTTTTTCTTTCCAACCACGCGTCATTCATACAC
>NC_059303.1:14635708-14653208 GCF_017591435.1 Portunus trituberculatus | reverse complement strand
TCTGAAAGCTAGTGACTCGTCTCCATTTTGTCTTGATGAAAGTAATTCGTTAAATTAAATATATTGTGAAATTTAAGTTTTGTCTGCAGACATACTGTAATTTAGTATATATTCATTAATTTATTCTAGTACTAAAGAAAGCTGAATATGAAGGAAATGATTGCAAGGAGGAAACACTGCTGTTGAAATATTATTAACTAATACTAAATGAAACAAGAGTGGAAAAGTCCGTAGCTTTATTTAACCTTCGTGCACTTTTCTGTAATCTTGACAACTTGAGATATTCATTCGGAGTAAAAGTGGTGATTACGAAAAGATTACAGGAAATAACTAACAGAAATAGCTAGAAATCCTTCACAGACTGCTGCACCTCTGCACTCTTCACTAATTACATGTGTAACAGATGAACTCCCTGCTTTAAGATAATTACAAGACGGAAGGGATGTGTCATATCACACAGCTTCACTACACTCATTAATTGTTATGAGAAAAAAAATTCTCAAGTAAGATGAAGACTGTTGAACTACACTAAAGAGTAGTAGTTCAAACTCTTCTTAGTTTTATTGAAATATAAACATTGTGTGTAAAGAGTGAAGAAGCGTCCGTGTGGGTGTGAAGTGTCTCTCGTTGTCCTTGCTCTCTGACGGGCGTCTATGAAAATTTAGCTCCTACTTCGTGATGTTAACTTTGAGCTACGCCCGTGAACTCTGTAATGACCACAACTGTATCAAGGGACGTTACCACCTGAAGAGTCTGTCTACCAGAGTCCTCTGGTTGAAACATTCACATGTTGTGACCTCACGCCTCACCATGACTGCTGCTCCTACCCTTCATCCAGGCCGTGCATCGTAATGTTGATCACTATGAAGGAGAAACATAACATTGCTTCATACTCTTTATATAAAGTGAGAAATTTGGAGGCTGACCAGGATTTTATTTGTCTCTTCAGCATCGTCAGTCACTTCTCGCTCTGCGTCAAGAAATTGAGGACATTATTTTTCAAGCAACATTCAATCTGAGATAAAGTTAAATGCACAAAATATTTCATCAAAGGGTCTGTCACGTGACCACCGTGCACCATTCTTCCCTTTTCTTCGCCATCCTGACGATGTCGGTCACTTTCCATTCCTTGTTTATGATTATCAATAAAGTCTTCATGAACCTCTCTTTGTATTCCTTTGGCTCTTTCTCGCAAACCTTCCCCAGCAGGCAATCCCTTTCCATACCTACAGCTATCAATGTGTGTCCAACGGCTGCAGCTGCTTCCGCTTCATGCATACGCCTCTCAAACACTTTGTCCAGCCCTGTATGTCTCAACTCCATTATCTTAGGTCTGTTAGTCTTGCTTTTCGATAAAATCTGTGCATCCTTCTTAGGAAATACATCTCCGTAGTCTATAATGTGATCACAAATGTTTTGTTTACAACTCATATCCATATTATAAAAGTAACTGAACCAAATATTTCAGTGATAAAATAAATGCTTGGAGCCATTTGTATACTCAGATTCGTCATGAAGTTCTGTTTAAAAAAAAACCACACATTTTGTCGGTACAAATTTTTCCATGATTTCTGTTTCATATTTTGCTTCCTAAGTCAGTATTTTTAGAAAATATTGATCTTTAAACTAATTTCATATTCCTTTTAATGTACACTCGCCCTCAGTTCCTCTCATGGTTTTGTGGTATTTACGACCTCCATTTTCATTGTATTGTTCTTCGGAACACACCACACCACACCACACACAACACACACACACACACACACACACACACACACACACACACACACACACACACACACACACACACACACACACACTCTCTCTCTCTCTCTCTCTCTCTCTCTCTCTCTCTCTCTCTCTCTCTCTCTCTCTCTCTCTCTCTTTAATTCATCTACGAGTCATTACAATATCTCTTGTTCCAGGTTTCACTATGGGAGAGAGAGAGAGAGAGAGAGAGAGAGAGAGAGAGAGAGAGAGAGAGAGAGATAATGAAAAAAAAAATCTAAATAAAAACCAACATATTATTCCGAGTAGGAGTAATTCAGTAGCCATAAAAGAAAAGGTTAATAAGTTAAAGATGCGAACGAACGTTAACTAAAACAAGTGAAGTCGAAGTCGTTGTGGTAAAAGGAAATGAAATAAAAGATGCATGAATAAATAAATTAGACGGGAAACTGCTTTATATAATTCAAGATTCAATAGTGGTAAGTTAACGTAGTAGAATTGATGAAGAAGGTAATGCATTATTGAAGTGAAATCAGGGAAGCTTAAAAAAATTGAAGAAAAAAAAAAGATATGTAAGGCAGCGTGGGAATCAGAGTGAATTAATTACACACCGTAAAAGCCAACGCTAAGTTTCTCCTCCTTTGTTTTCACATTTTGCCTTTTTTTTTTCGTTTTTTTTTTCAGGTCACATCGATCGACTTCATCTACATTTTTCTTTTCTGTTTTCGTGTTCATTGTGTATGTGAAGTTAATGTCTTCAGTTACCAGGACGTGTTTTCATATCCATTGTGGTTAATATTTCGGTGATTTTATACAACTTCCAGAAACATATATTGAAATTAGAATAGTACAGACTTCGGCCTTTAATCTTCTGACCTCCATCGACTCTTCCTAATGCAAATAAAATCGTCTAATCGTACCCAAAGTCAAGGTAAAAATGGGTCTCAGTATTGAAGGGGTTAGGTTTGTTCAGTATTCATTCCTTTCTTTATTCCCACTTTTTATCGGGATCAATATTGTATTTCATTTTCTTGTTAACTTTCTTTTTTTTTCTGTCGTCCCTGTTCTCTTTCGGAAAGGTTACATTGACTATCTCTTTTTTTTCATCAGTTGTCTTCTTTTGCTTGCTTTCTAGAATATCGCTTTAGTTTTTTGTTCTTTTATTTTTTGTGTATCTTTCCTTCATTCTCTCTCTCTCTCTCTCTCTCTCTCTCTCTCTCTCTCTCTCTCTCTCTCTCTCTCTCTCTCTCTCTCTCTCTCTCTCTCTCTCTCTCTCTCTCTCTCTCTCTCTTCTGTGTATATCATGGTTCTTCACACATAGTTTTACCAGTTAAGTTCTTCACACATAGTTTTACCAGTAAAGAAAAAAAAGAGCAGATATTTTCTTTACAGATTGACAACTTATCTGCTCTCTCTCTCTCTCTCTCTCTCTCTCTCTCTCTCTCTCTCTCTCTCTCTCTCTCTCTCTCTCTCTCTCTCTCTCTCTCTCTCTCTCTCTCTCTCTCTCTCTCTCTCTCTCTCTCTCTCTCTCTCTCTCTCTCTCTCTCTCTCTCTCTCTCTCTCTCTCTCTCTCTCTGTCTATATCTCTTCCCTCTCTGTTTCTGTTTCTCTCTACTCTCTGTCTCTGTCTCCCTCCTCTCTGTATCTCACTTTCTCTGTCTCTATCTCCCTCCTCTCTCTCGCTCACCTTTGTCTGTCTCTGTCTCTCTCCGCTCTTTTTCTCTGTCTCACCACATTTTCTAAGGTCACATGAATATCCTATTCTTCCTATCTCCTTTTTTTCTAATATTATACTAACTTTTTTCTCCTTTCTTTCACCAACTCAAAACTCATCTGTGTGTTTTTTTCGATCTTTCTGTCTATTTTTCTCACATATAAATAGACTTTCCTTTCTCAATATCTTGTCTTTTTTTCTCTGTTTTCTCGATCTTGTAACATTATGAACACGAGCCTCTCCTCTCTTTTTTTCCCACGTTCTTGAAGGTCATGTTGAAATTCTTCTCTCCCTACTTTTTTTTTTTTTACAAACGTGCGTGATTTCTTCCTCCTAGTTTGACTTTGTAACACTTAGTGGTCATTAAGGCCCGTACCAAGAGTCACGAAGGTTTAAGGTCGAGGGTAGAAGGGAAGGTAATGTGGTACCAAGAGTCGCTGTCATTATTGGAACGAAGAGCAGAGGGAAGGTCGAAGGGAAGGCATGGGTGCCCCCGTGTCTTCCACATGACCTTCGAATAAATATTTTATAATTTTCGTAAGCTGGAGTGACCAACGAATAGTATGAACTAAAATCAACATCAAGTAATATTTTCAATCTCGGAAAACCGATAGTTATGTTTCCACGTAAGTTACTATTTTTTTATAATAGTGAAGGATCGCCTTAAAATCGCGAGGTGGAAGAACGCAGTGGATCCAGAAAGCTCGCCACCTAGCTGTTTTATGAAGCTTGTTTTCGTTTGTCAGGAAAGTTACACTGTTTATTTCATGGTAATAAATATTTTCTTTAGTGAGCTCATCATCCAAGCCTATTAAAGACCAAATATGTGCATGGGTTAATGGAGAATAGGAAGTGACAGGTGAACTGCCAACAGACAGAAGGCTGTCAAAGTATGCAAAGAAAAGCCAGTCACAAGGTAGATACTAGCCTGTATAAGCAGGTTTAAAACAAAACCACAAAGATGTATGTGGGGATGTAGACAGAGAATTTCACAAGCACCCCAACCCACACTAACCCAGGACTCTCTCTCTCTCTCTCTCTCTCTCTCTCTCTCTCTCTCTCTCTCTCTCTCTCTCTCTCTCTCTCTCTCTCTCTCTCTCTCTCTCAACAGACAGTTTTTTTCCTTATTTCTTCTTATTCTTATTTTTTTCCTATTTCTTTTTCTCTTTCTATAATGTCAGTGTACCAGTCTGAATATTTTTCATCCCTAATATCTTTTTCCATTTTATATACATACATCAACTATCTTTTCCCACTGGGGCTTATTTTTTTCCCTATTTCACTTTTCACATTGGATATCATATGTTTTTTTTTTTCAGCTTTCATTAAACAGTCATTAGTTTCTTTTTCCTTTAGTTTTTTTTTTTCACTCATATATTTTTTTGTTTCTCTATGAGGTCAAATGGCTTTCCTCTCATTGCAGTTTATTTAATTTGTTATATTTCTTAATGTCTTAACTTTTTTTTATTTTATTCTTTACCTTCACATCAAGTACATTTTCTGTAGATTATTTTTGTTTCATACGTGTTTTTTTATTCCTGGGTATTTTTGTACTCATTTTTTTCATATTTGTTTTTGTTTTCTTCCTCATATTTTGTCGTCATATTTTCTTTATGTGTTTTATCTCCAACTCTTTCCCTCTTCATACATTTTTCGTCGACTCCTTCTCCGATTTGTTAGGTTAGGTTAGGTCAGGTTAATTTAAGTTAGGTTAGATTGGGTTAGGTTTACTTTGTCATCTTTTCCTTCAACTTTTTTTCATGTATTTTTCTGCGACTATTTCCTTCTTCATACATTTTTTAGTCGAGTCTTTCCCGATTCGTTAGGTTAAGTTAGGTTAGGTTAGGTTGGGTTAGGTTTACTTTCTCATCTTTTTCTTCAACTTTTCTCCATGTATTTTTCTCCGACTATTTCCTTCTTCATATATTTTTTTTTTTTGGTGGACTTTGTTCCGCTTCGGTAATTTCCTACTGCCATATCACAGTGTTGTTATATCAACCATATTTCCTTCCATTTTTCTTCATTTTAAATTCTGCACATTTCTTTCCCCTACACACCATTTATTTAATACATTTTGATGCATTTTCTTTCCATTTTTTGCTTTCCAGTTTCAATATCATACACTTTTCTTTTCATCCAGCGTTCCACAAGATCAAATTTACCATCTTTTTTTTTTGGCCTTGTTCATATTTTCATTTCAAAAACCTAATTCACTTTTCCCACTTTTCCATAAGGGTGCGTGGCTATCTCTCCTGTTTAGCATCCCAGCGTTCATGACACCAAACACTGTATAGAGAAAGGGTCTTTAAACCTAACTGTATTAACGTCTACTGCTGCTTGCACCTCTCTGTCCCTTCCTACCCGTCCTCCCTCTCCCTCCCTACCGAGTGCTCTTAATCCCACGCCTCCCTTTCCCACCCCCATCCACTCCTTACCCTCCAATATGCACTCACCTCCTGATCTTTACCTTCCCTCCTCTCCCTCTCCTCTTGTAGCTTTCACTTCCTCTCACCCCCCTCTCTTCTGGTCTCCATTCTCCCTCTCCCCTCTCCCCCATGCCATCAACGGACCAAACAGGATTATGTAGGTCTCTTTCCCTCTCTCTCTCTCCCTCTCTCCCTCTCCCCTTTCTTTCCTCCTCTCCCCTCTTCTCCCTATTAGTCCCTCCCCTCTCCCACATCAGCCACAAACATATTCATTGCCACACAAAAATTCACTGCCATGCATATTCATATAGTTTTTAATCAAGCGAGGTCAGTGAGACTCTGCCAGCGATAGAGGAAGGGGGAAGGGGGAAGGGGAAGGGGAAGTGGAAAGGGAGAGGGAAAGAGGAAGGTTTTGGGGGAGGATAGGGGAAGGGAAAATGTCGTTTGTTTCGTGACCAATCTCTGTTGGCGAGAGGAAAACTTTTTTTGTTTCGTTTGTGTGTGTGTTTGTTTTTCAGTCACTTAGTTGCTTAGTCATTGGTTGGTGTAGTGAGTTAGTTTGTCAGTCAGTCTCTCTCTCTCTCTCTCTCTCTCTCTCTCTCTCTCTCTCTCTCTCTCTCTCTCTCTCTCTCTCTCTCTCTCTCTCTCTCTCTCTCTCTCTCTCTCTCTCTCTCTCTCTCTCAATCGTTTTGTGTTTATTTTTTTTCTATGTTTCTGTTTCTGATTTATTGCATTTATTTTTTGCTGGGCTTTAGAGAAAATAATATAGTATGTCACTGAAATGTGTGTGTGTGTGTGTGTGTGTGTGTGTGTGTGTGTGTGTGTGTGTGTGTGTGTGTGTGTGTGTGTGTGTGTGTGTGTGTGTGTGTGTGTGTGTGTGTGTGTGTGTGTGTGTGTGTGTGTGTGTGTGTGTGTGTGTGTGTGTGTGTTGCCAGACTTAACCTCGTAGATCTGATATATATATATATATATATATATATATATATATATATATATATATATATATATATATATATATTAAATTAGATTAAATGAGAATGCACTTTTTTTCTTTCCCTTACTGACGAATTATTGATTTTTTTGTATTCAGATTTTTTGTTCCTTTTTTTCCATATTTTGTTTTTTTTTTTTTTGTCATATTCTTTTAGTTTCTTTTTCTTTTCCATTTATTCCTTTTCCTCTTATAACATCTACTGTATTACTCTTCTGCTCTATCTTATTTTTAGTCCTTTTCACGCTTCCTCCGTGCTCTTTGGTCTCCCAACCGCTTGTAGTAAGAGCTGAGCAGAGTTGTGTGGTTCACGTGGTTGGATCTTGACTCTTGAGCTGTCTAACTCAACCTGGACAGTTCCCACCGCCATGCTATCCATACACTTGTATCTTCGGAAGTACGTGGCTCATCACGCTGACACATCATATGATCAGCACAAATCTTTTTAGTTTTATGTGACACAGTTTTCATTGATTCAGATGGATTTTATAGTTAATTTGTATTCTGAGTGAACATTGGACTGATTCTGTTGAAACCTGGGGTGTGTCATGTATTTTGTGTGTGTACATAAACAGGTATTTCAGGTTTATTTAGATTGCGCATGCATTAACGCACCTGAGCAACACATGAAGTAATGACCTGATCAAGCTTTAATTTTGTGTAATATGGACCAAGAATATATTGAAGAACGTATGAATCTTCAATTATTCCTACATATACACAAATCACATTGTAGGACTTTAAAATATGTTTTATTTCCGCTAAATTAAATTGTTTTGTCTCAACGGAAGTGAATTGACAATGAAGTGCTGCACATAACAGGGCTTCGCATCCCGCAGAGTTTTGAGTTATGGCTGGTTGAAGTCGAGTGCTATGTGCAAACAAGCATCGGTCTTTTAATATACTCTGTTTTTTTTCGCATTTCTTAGTATTTTGTTAAGCGTTTCAAACATGTTATCGTGCAACTCTAAAGATTCAAAACCAGATAACGCAATGAGTTTTCCCTTATCAAGGACTAGTTAATCACGAGTCACAAGAATTGGGTCAGTATTCAGAAATTTTCATCTATTAACTAAACTAGACGCACACCATTAGATGTGAATGCACCGTGGAGTGATTTTTCTTGTAAGGGACCGTCGACTCTGGGAAAGTTTTGAGTTATAGCGAGTTGAAGTTGGTGGTTGTGTGGTAAGGCGCTGGTGGACGCTTCTGGTGGATGGTGCGTGCTGTGTGTGTGTGTGTGTGTGTGTGTGTGTGTGTGTGTGTGTGTGTGTGTGGTAACGTTTTTTCATGGCACATCAAGGCGTTTTACTGGATCTATTAATTTATATTTCTATATTTCTATTAATTTATCTATTTTAATCTTAATTCACCATTTCTATTTTTCTTCATCAATATCTTCCCCGCTTTTCTCTTTCCTTTTGTCCTTTGTGTCCAGAAATTACATATGATCCTTCCTTCATTATTTGTCTGTCTGTCTGTCAACCTATATGTTCGTCTCTTATATATTTCCTTCCTTAAAACCTTACTGTCCTTCTTTTCCTCCCTCTCTCCCTCTCTCCTTCCCTCTCCTACCCCGTTCTCTCCCTCTGCCTCCACTAACTAGAACAAAACTATTCTCGAAGACTGAAATAACGATGCAGCCTCGTGAAAGCTTACACCGACGAGCCCCGAAGGAGTCTCTCGCTGTCTCTGGGGAGTTGCCGCGCTCAGTAGTGGGTACGGAGAGGCGACAGTTGCGTGCGTCAGGGATGCTCAGGTCTGGCAAGGAGAGATTTTGGCTTCGCAAGGTGGATGGCTAATTAACCTGGTCACTGAGGGTCTGGTTACCTGTCTGCTGGAGTCAGGTGTCCCGGAGTGGTTTATCCTGTTAAATGTGTGTGTTTGTGTGTGTGTGTGTGTGTGTGTGTGTGTGTGTGTGTGTGTGTGTGTGTGTGTGTGTATAGTTTCGGTTCTGATTTTTTTCTTATATTTTATGTTCTTTTTTGTTTTTTCTAAGGTCTTTATTTTGTTTATTTTGTTGTATATACTTTTTTTAGAGCCTTTATCTTTACTGTGTATTTCCTGTTTTGTCCTGAAAATTATTGTGTGAATATTCCTATGTATGTCTATTTTGGTTTTGGTTTTGCTAGGTCTATTTATTTGCTTATCAACGAGTAAGAACAAGCATGTCGGGCACTCGCGCGTCACACACTGCTTGCCTGCTCATTGGTAAAGTCCTTGCGTGTCACGTGTAAAACTCAAGTTGGCGTTCCTGTGTGCTAATGTTCAAGATTATTTTGTGTTTCTTAATAAGCTTTGTATTAATTTCTTTTTGTTTAGTATTTTTGGAGACAGCAAATCCCTTGGCTCATTCTCTAGGATTAGGTCACGTCCACCAAAAAGAGACTATTGCCTCGTGCGCGTTGCTTGTCCGGTGGGGTGGTAGTACAGGAGGTAACTGTGCATGTGGTCCGTGGTAGTGGCGCGGCACGTGTGTGTTATTGGCAGGTGATGAGGCGAGGCCAGGTTGAGTTACTGCAACATTCCTGTCAGGCCACTTCTTTATATATAATTCCATTCACAAGTACGTGCTAGGTCATAGTTATTTGACCTTTACTCGTGCAATTAAAGGGCAGCGGTGATGGAGATTACGTATGTGCTTGATTAGTATTTATCTTTAGCAAAATATTAAGCAAACAATTACTCTTTTTTACGAAGAGTACACTCCAATCAGTGTGCTAAATTAGATCTGTAAATCCTCTGTGATATTTTCCTGTTATTGAATTACGTGATCACCGAGAGTAATCCTCTGAAAGAAATTGTATAGCTACTGTTTTGATTATTCCAAAGGATATTTCCAGCTACTGTGCTGCAAACATTTATTGTATTAATTCTCACTTTCTGTCTGTCGTCCAAACGCATTTTCTTTCTTTCTTAAATGTTTCCACAGCTCGCAGTATTTTCAATCTCTCTCTCTCTCTCTCTCTCTCTCTCTCTCTCTCTCTCTCTCTCTCTCTCTCTCTCTCTCTCTCTCTCTCTCTCTCTCTCTCTCTCTCTCTCGGCTGTCTGTGTTTCATGCAACTTGTAGTAGAAATGGAATAATAATAAATATAGAAACAATAGAACTGCAGGAAGCATCACAGAGTGCATTAATTTTCCTTCCATTACGGACAAAATATACACTTTCCCTGCAGTGTACTTTGGGCTAAACATAGAGTGTGCAGCAAACGCGGGTGTGGTGAGCAATGCACATAATTTCAAGTACAAATCCTTCCCCTGCCATTACCAGCGCTACACTTGCTATATATCTTTCTTGTTTGCTGTCTCATTAAGTTCTTTGAGCAACACAGAACGTAGCCGCTCTTCGTGCTTGTGTCAGCCGCGTCGCCGCCCACCGAGCTAGATGTGCGTGAGGTGATACAGACGACAGCACCACTAAAGCCTCCCCTCCTCGCCTTACTGACCTCTGCACAGCGCCCCGCCTGGTGGTGCCATTACCTCCACCCTTTGCCGTGGCTGCCGCTACCAAACGTCCTTGTTGTTGTTGTTGTTGTTGTTGTTGTTGTTGTTGTTGTTGTTGTTGTTGTTGTTGTTGTTGTTGTTGTTGTTGTTGTTGTTGTTGTTGTTGTTGTTGTTGTTGTTGTTGTTGTTGTTGTTGACGTTTTTGTTGTCGTTGTTGTTGTTGATGTTTTCGTTGTTGTTGTAGTTGATGTAGTTGTTGTTGTGGTTGTTATTATTGTTGTTGTTGTCATGAGACGTCTTCTAGTTTACAGTTCTTCAGATTAGATAGTGTGATTTCCTTTTATGCAAGAAATGTATTGGAGCAAGGCAATAAAAAGTTAAAAGCAAAAAAAATGTCCCACTGAATTGTCAATCAATATGGAGTAAGCAAGGAAAATAATCATGCAAAATTTGAGAAGAGTCTTGAAACAGTTGGAGTCAAAGGCAAAGAGATCAGTATTTGTTTTCCTCTCTGTGTTGCGTTGTGTTCTGTGAAGTTACATGCTAGATAGATAAACCTAAAAAATCCAGCAGCCTTTCAACGGTACGTGTGCAATATAAGATATTCACGTGTATGAATGTCACTGTTCATGGTAGCGATAGGAAACACAGGATGACAAAGAAGTACTGTATCATGTAACGTTTTGATAGTTGATTTATACATAAAGGCAGGAGCAGGCACGTCAGAAAATGCTGTGCTCGCTTCATTACTATCTCTCCCTTACTGCAACATTCCATCCACCTGTCTTAAGGCAGTGTTCTGAAACACTTCACTCTTTCACCATCACTGCTTTCTAAAGGCTCTAGTTGAAATGCTCATGTTTTCAAGCATATTTTCATTTCCTGGTGATGGATTGGCAAGATTTCTACTTAATTAAAAGAACAAACAGTCATGAAAACCCTGGTAGTCGTTTCTATGCCCTTAGAAAATTGTCGTGGTAAGAAAACAAAGCGCTTCTAAATACGGACCTTATCTCCACAAAATTGGTCACGTGGTGAGGAACCAGGATGAGTTGGGATCTTTGGCAATTTGGGAATATTACGAATGTATCGAGTTCATGTGAAGATACAACACTGATAGTCCCTGAATCGCTACAAGTCATAAAGAGTACTCGATTATATTTCCCGGATTTTGTATTTCAGAGAATGGCAACTTAACAATCTCTCTCTCTCTCTCTCTCTCTCTCTCTCTCTCTCTCTCTCTCTCTCTCTCTCTCTCTCTCTCTCTCTCTCTCTCTCTCTCTCTCTCTCTCTCTCTCTCTCTCTCTCTCTCTGTGTGCACGTGTTATTATAAGAAAAAACACTTTGATCGCGTGTAAACTTTTGGAAGATTAAAAGCAATGCACGTTCATTGATCTATAAATAATTTTGATGCCGCCTTGTTCTTCAGAAGTCTGGAAGCACTGATTGACTCTTAATAAAAACGTGGTTATGTATTAATGTAACAAAAAGAGTGTTATATGTCGGGCTATTTAGAATCTTGAAGCATTACATGGTGGAATATATATGACATGATCAATTTTAACCCGCTTCAGGATCATGACGCGCTTTCATAATCATTCTGCTTACTATTTCGAGATTTCACACAGCTTCAGAAACTTATGTGGGGATTAAAATAGTGAAGACTCTGGCCAGCAATCTTCTGACCTCCATAGACTCTTCCTAATGTCAATAAATCGTCTAATCACATCTAAAACTTGTGGTAAATAGAGCGTCTCAGTAGTGATGGAGTTAATAGCGCCTTAAAAATCTGTCAATCTTGAATGTGTTGTAACAAAAAAGTGTATCGATAGTGACTGTGAGTTTGAAGGCTTGGAAATATCACCTGTTTGCATATACCTTAGTTAATTGATTTGTATTTTTGATGAATCTTTCTCTCTCTCTTTCTCTCTCTCTCTCTCTCTCTCTCTCTCTCTCTCTCTCTCTCTCTCTCTCTCTCTCTCTCTCTCTCTCTCTCTCTCTCTCTCTCTCTCATGTGTTATATTGGTTTTAGTGGTTTGGTATTCCTTTGTGAGATTGACTTCAGATTTTCTTGGAATGTCTTTTTAAGCAGCATTGTGTGTGTGTGTTTCTGTGTGTGTGTGTGTGTGTGTGTGTGTGTGTGTGTGTGTGTGTGTGTGTGTGTGTGTGTGTGTGTGTGTGAGAGAGAGAGAGAGAGAGAGAGAGAGAGAGAGAGAGAGAGAGAGAGAGAGAGAGAGAGAGAGAGAGAGAGAGAGAGAGAGAGAGAGAGAGAGAGAGAGAGAGAGAGTTCATATTGCGACTGACTCTCTTTTAAGTATTTTTCTAGAACGACTCCTTTTCACTTCTTGTCTTCTGGTTGGCGTTGCTTTCTGATTATTTCATCACATATTCCACAATAATTATAGCTTTGCACTTGTTCATTTTTTTTTTTCGTTTCTATTTTCATATAGAATGTTATTGCTTTTGCCTTTATTAATTTCTTTGTAATTGCTTTTCATTTTTTCATATCTATTTATCTAGCTATCTGTGTGTGTGTGTGTGTGTGTGTGTGTGTGTGTGTGTGTGTGTGTGTGTGTGTGTGTGTGTGTGTGTGTGTGTGTGTGTGTGTGTCTTATAACATTCTTATCCCTGATTAATGATATCTATCCATTTATCTGTCTCTGTATGTGTCTACGTGCCTGCCTGTCTGTCTGTCTGTCTGTCTGTCTGTCTGTCTGTCTGTCTGTCTGTCTGTCTGTCTGTCTGTCTCTCTCTCTCTCTCTCTCTCTCTCTCTCTCTCTCTCTCTCTCTCTCTCTCTCTCTCTCTCTCTCTCTCTCTCTCTCTCTCTCTCTCTCTCTCTCTCTCTCTCTCTCTCTCTCTCTCTCTCTCTCTCTCTATCTATCTATCTATCTATCTCTATCTATCTATCTATCTATCTATCTATCTATCTATCTATCTATCTATCTATCTATCTATGTCTGTCTGTCTGTCTGTCTGTCTGTCTGTCTGTCTGTCTGTCTGTCTGTCTGTCTGTCTGTCTGTCTGTCTGTCTGTCTTTCTATCTATCTATCTATTTATTGTTAACTATCCATTAATATGTGCTTTTTTTTATATTGATAGCTATAGACAGTGAAATATCGTAGCTTTTCGTGTGTGTGTGTGTGTGTGTGTTTGTGTGTGTGTGTGACCGTGTAGGGCGAGGTAAGTGTATCATCTGCCTCGTCCGTTCCTGACCTTTCCTCTCATTCAATAACAAAACTTCTATTACATGTGCCAGAAAAAGCTCCTGCTGCCAGCCACTTAATTTTTACGGCGCTTGAAGTGAAGGAGTGAGAGGAGGTAGCTCTGTGATTCCCTTTACTGATCACTTCCCATAATTCCTTCCTTCATTCATTCTCTTTTCTTCTTTGCTTCCTTGTCCTTTCCTTCCTCTCGTCTTCTCGCTTCTGTAAATTCCTTCTTCTTCTTGTTTTTTTTTTTTTTTGTTGCTTTCTTCCTTCCTTTTTTTACCGTTTTCTTGTCTTTTTTCTTATCATGTCTTTCTTTCTTTTCCTTTATTCGTTTCTTCAAATTTTTCAATCCTGTTTCATCTTAATTTTTTCTTCCTTTATTTCCTTCGTTATTTCCTTCTTTCTGTTTTTTTTTTACTTCTTGTGTTTCCTTTTCTCTTATTCATTCTTTTTCTTTTCTTTTCCTTCACACTTTTGATAATTTGTTAGTTCTTTCGTTCCTTCTTTTCTTTCTTCATTCTTTTTTTGTCATTTTTCGTTTTCTATATTATTCTTTCCTTCCTTTTAAGTTTCTATTTATATTATTTCTTTTGTCCTCGTTCTTTTCTCCTCTTTCTCCATTTTTCATTTCTATCTTGTTGTTTTTTCTTTTCTCTATCCTTCCTTTCTTTCCTTGATAATTTTTTATTCATTGTTTCTCTTTCTTCTATCCTTCTTTTCACAGCTTATTCTTTCTTTTAGCTCAGCATTTTTCTCTTTTTTTTCTATTGTCTCTTCATTGCTATATATTTTCTCTTCTTTTCTTTTGTATTTTCTTCTTCCTCCCTTACTTCCCTTTCCTTCCTTCCTTTATTCTCTTATTCATCTTATTCATTTCATTCCTATCCTGAGTTTAATCGATGTACTGAATCTGTACGTTAGATCTTGCAGTTTTTCAACACATTAACACACTCATTTAATGTTTTCTTATAAAACTATAATATCTGATCATTTACTTTATATCAAGTCTTTCAATAGCGTGAGTGTGTCTGGAAGAAGTGCGAAGAGTTCTAAAATGAATGAGTGAAATATAAACTTTGGACAAGAAGCTTGATTTCAAAAAGTGATAGAAAAAAGTTGACTGTGAAATATATTGGTAGACGAATCGTGAATGGAAGAGACTCAGTAAGCAGGTTATTAATACTTAGTCATTAGGAAGCTTTTGTTATAAATCGCGGACGGCAGATTAGTGCTAAGTCATTATAGCGTAAAGGTGTACCTGATGCAGTTAGTAGTTTCTTTATTGGCATATTTGATTATCCTTTGCTTTATGACAGTGAGCAGCGAGAGTGCATGTGTGTGTGTGTGTGTGTGTGTGTGTGTGTGTGTGTGTGTGTGTGTGTGTGTACGAGTTGGGGATGAAAAATTTACCGATGTGAAAATGAAGATGAAAAGAAGAGACTTAAATTTTACTTAGTTACTTATTAAAAAGGTAAAGTAATTTTCTAAATTGACGAGATTACGTTGATAGATTAATCATATTCGACAAGAAATAAATGTCTGTAATAAATACGTGAGACAGAAATGATAAAAAGAAAAAAATATGCTTTAATTTTAGCCGCAAGAATAAAAAATACTCTTCTTCTTTTTCGTAGTCAATCAATAACGAATAAGTAGCTATCGATTACTTGATTATCTTGGCGTAAGGGAGTGAAATGATAAGCCTTCCTTTACCTAAACTTACAGTATATGCCGTGAGCCACCTCCTTAGCGTGGTTGCCTCTGGGAGTGTGAGGGAGGGAAAGGGACGGCACGAGTCACTAAACTCTTTCACTGTGTCGCCTTGGGGAATAGGAATTAGCCAGCCAGTCCTCACTAAACACGCCTGCATGTCTAACAGGCTCGAGACGCAGAGATGAGGGTTGCTTTGGGACTGGTGATTATCAGGAAATTTATCTGTTTCTTTTTAATTTCCATACAACAAAAAAATCATTAACCATTTCAGTGCTATGACGCGTTTTTGTATTTATTCTGCTTATTGTTTTGTGATTTTATGCAGCTTCAGAAACTTATGTGGAGATAAAAATTGTGAGGATTCTGACCATTAATCTTCTGACCTCCATAGACTTTTCCTAATATAAGTAAAAGCGTCTAATCATACCCAAACTCATGGTAAAAAAAAAAAAAGGCGTGCCAGTAGTGAAGGGGTTAAAAAAAAAAAAGTTGTGATATGGGTTAATGCAGTGTAAACCAGAACTATCAAACTTTGGTATCTGGATAGACCAAAATGTTTAATCTGGTTGCCATTGTTTTTATTTCTTATGTAATGACACAATATCGTTTATCTTCTTTCTGTGATGCATTTGGTTTTCCACTTTCTCTTTATACTCTTCACTCTGCCTATTCATAGTTACCTTTTAATCTTGCTATTTTCAACCTGAACTTTGCCTAACTTAAACTCAACAAAACCGATAATATACACGCATGTCTGACGTGAACCTTACCCACACCTTAAACTTTACATGACATCGATATCAAGACAGAACATAATCCAAAGTAATCTGATCTCTGGCCTAAGTAAACATAAGATCTTGACCTAACTAAACTCTTTTAACGTAACCTCAACTAAATGAGTCTAACGTAACATAACTTAAACCGTAAAGCAATTCTGAATATCGATTTCATCTCCTTATTTACTAGGTTAAAGATCGTAGGTAGACAAGTATTCAAAATAATAATAAAATGATAATAGATAAGAAAATCCTCTTTACTAATCTATACTACTAGCCTTAAATCATCTTTTTTTAATCTCTTCAGTTGTTGGACGCATTTTTTTCTATGATTTTTAGATTTTAGACAATTTTATTTGCATTAGGAAGGGTTTATGGAGGTCAAAAGATTAATGGCCAAAGTCTTCACTATTCTAACCTCCCACATAGGTTTCTTAAGCTGTACAAAATCGCCAAATGGTAACCAGAATGAATATGGAAACGCGTCATGGTACTGAAGGGGATTGAAAATAAACTTCAGGCCTCACATAATATCACCTACTAACCTCGCCTCACTGAACCCCAGCACGTATCACTTTCTATTTATTCTAGCTGACATTTGTAAGGAATTTAAGAAGCCAAGAAAAAAAGAGAAAAGAAAATATAATAAGATCAATAAATAAATAATGAAAACAAGCAATCCATGTAATAATAAAGGAAAAGTATTGTTGCTTCATGACCTTTACGTACAAGAAGTGAAACGAAGAAAAAAGAAAACATTACACACGACTACAAAACTTTCGGATTTTGGCATTTACAACTTGCAAGACGTAAATGGTTACAAAAACACAGAAAACTTCACCTATTTCTATTGATATGCTGAGAAACAGACAGAGAGAGAGAGAGAGAGAGAGAGAGAGAGAGAGAGAGAGAGAGAGAGAGAGAGAGAGAATGACAAATAAGTTTTAACACAGCATGTACTCATTCTTCTCTCTCTCTCTCTCTCTCTCTCTCTCTCTCTCTCTCTCTCTCTCTCTCTCTCTCTCTCTCTCTCTCTCTCTCTCTCTCTCTCTCTCTCTCTCTCTCTATGATGCATTACGCCTTCGTCGACATTGATTGAGTTCGTTGTCGCGTGAGAGAGAGAGAGAGAGAGAGAGAGAGAGAGAGAGAGAGAGAGAGTATATGTGTTTGTTTGTTTGTGAATGAGAGTCTGTGTGTGTGTGTGTGTGTGTGTGTGTGTGTGTGTGTGTGTGTGTGTGTGTGTGTGTGTGTGTGTGTGTGTGTGTGTGTCTGTAGGCGATTATCCTTGAATTGATAATCAGATTAATGAACTACTGTTTATTTCTCGTGACCTGTTTAGCTTTTACTCACATTCTCTCCCTCTCTCTCTCTCTCTCTCTCTCTCTCTCTCTCTCTCTCTCTCTCTCTCTCTCTCTCTCTCTCTCTCTCTCTCTCTCTCTCTCTCTCTCTCTCTCTTGCCACTTAAGGTCCACAGTTAATAGAGATGCTCGTAATGACT
>NC_059303.1:14605708-14630708 GCF_017591435.1 Portunus trituberculatus | reverse complement strand
ATGGATAAGACAAATAAAGGGTGTAGATAGGAAAGGTAAGGAATGAAAAGAGAGGGGGAGAGGAAGGTACGGGCTGATAAAGAAATGGAGAATGGACACAGGAAAGCAGATGTGTTATCATTGTATTATCATTATTATTATTATTATTATTATTATTATTATTATTATTATTATTATTATTATTATTATTATTATCATTATTATTGTTATTGTAATTGTTATTCGTGTCATTATTGTTGTTATTAGTTATGGTAGAAGTGGTGGTAGCGTTGACAATGATGTTCTTTTCTTGTTTCTGTTTTTGCTAATTTGTAGGTAGCTACAAGTCTAATACATGACTAGTAATGCATACATTTACTACTACTACTACTACTATATACTACTACTACTACTACTACTACTACTACTACTACTACTACTACTACTACTACTACTACTAAACTATTGCTACTTACTACTACTACTACTACTACTACTACTACTACTACTACTACTACTACTACTACTACTACTACTACTTCTACTATTACTACTACTACTACCACTACTATTATTGGTGCTGCTACTGTTGCCTTTTAACCTGGAGTACATGAAGACAGCCTCATTTGGTCACCGCGGAAGTGTTGTGGGCGACTTGTTCATAATTGCGAGCTGTTTCAGAGTGTTTCATAATGCAGTGCTTTCTTCTTTAAGCGCGCCGCCCATTGCTAGTGTTTCTTTCCTTCATACTAATTAATACCATTGGTTATTCAGACTCTCTCTCTCTCTCTCTCTCTCTCTCTCTCTCTCTCTCTCTCTCTCTCTCTCTCTCTCTCTCGAACCACTGCACTAAGAACATAAGTATATATTAGTACAGAGTGCATTAATTTTTCAGTCGGCTTGTGTTCCAGTCAATCAGCTACTCAGCCATCCAGTCAGTCAGTCAGTCAATCAGTTAGTCAGTCAGTCAGTGAGTCGGTGGAATCAAATCAAAATACAGTTTCAATACAATGAGAGAATTAAGACCGTCGACATTTTTTTTACACTAAAGTTAAAGAGAGAGAGAGAGAGAGAGAGAGAGAGAGAGAGAGAGAGAGAGAGAGAGAGAGACTATAAGTTCTGCCTCTTAGACTAATACATAATTCACGCTGTGTGTAAGTAGTTTGATAGTAATGCATTTGGTGATTCCTGCCGTGTGGAGTAAATGCATTACTCTTAACTGGGGAGCACTGAGCCTGCCTGTTCTGTTTGGAAGGTTATGGAAGGTCTGGAAGGTTATTTTGTCAGTATAGTCTTTTTTTGGCCCGTCAGGAATGTATATGAAGTGTATCTGTTTTCCGGGTGTTTGTGATGGTCCGGATGGTTATATGGAAGGTCTAAATGGTCTAAAATTTTACTATGTCCATGTTGCAGGTTTCCGAGATGGCATGTATGGTTATGGAGGGTTGTTCGTGTGGTCTGAGCTGTTGACGTGGAAAGGTTTAGAGGGTAAATACAATTGTTGGATGGTCTTACTAAAGGTTGACTGTCTGGAAGGTTACTACATGCGAGAAGTCTGGAGGGTGTGGAAGGTTGTTGGATGCTCTTCACTTAATATGGAAGGTTTAGAGGGCATAAAAAATTGTTGGATGGTCTTGCTAAGGTTCGGAAGGTTAATGGTTTTGGAGGGTTACTGGATACGAGAAGTCGGATGGTTCTAAGGTTCGCAAAGTTAGTGGCATGGAAGGTTACTAAATATGGAAGGTTTAGAGGGCATGGAAGGTTATCGGATGGTTTTGCTAAAGTTCAGATGGTTTTTGGCGTGGAAGGTTATTGGATAGGAGAGGTTTTGGAAGTATGGAAGGTTACTGTGTTGTTCAAGTTGGATAAGTCAGAACTGTGGATGGTTGGTGGGTAGATATGGGAGGTTTGGAGATTATGGAAGGTTCGTGGACTAGTTTGACGGTCGTGATAAGGTTCGGTAAGTTAGTTATGTGGAAGATTGTTAGTTATCGGAGGTTTGGAGGTATAGATAGCTACTGGGATGGTCTGGAGGGTTAGTGCACGTTGAATTGACGACTGGACTATCTTGAAACTCTTGCTAATGGTTCGTTGGTTGGTTGGTGGCGTTGTCTGCAAGTTCACCAGGGCTTCATCCTCAGCCCAAAAGGTTGAGCATTGTGTTCTCTCACTGGCAGCCACTCAAAGGCACGCACGTCACCTGCCGCCTGAAATATTGGAATTCAATCCTCTTCGTCCCAAATTAATGAGATTGAGGGCATTACTTTGAAAGATAATTTTTTCATCGAGTGCATAAGCGATCAGGGAATTGTATGTGTGCTGCGAGCCTTGCTGGGCCGTCCATTGTTTGAAAATTTATACTCTGCCTGTTTATCTGTCCGTCATTACGTCAGTTGAGAAAAAAAAATGTGCAGACTGTGAAATCCGCTGGATGAGTCGCGTCGCCTAAAAGTCCAGGCTGCCCTTTGCTGTCATTAATAAAACGCCACACGCTTCCTCGCAAACCTTTCTTGCTGGACACGTCAACTGAAATAAAATGAAAATCCTTCCCACTCGCTCAATAAGATAAAAAGCCATAAGAAACAGTCTTATATATATATATATATATATATATATATATATATATATATATATATATATATATATATATATATATATATATATATATATATATATATATATAGAGAGAGAGAGAGAGAGAGAGAGAGAGAGAGAGAGAGAGAGAGAGAGAGAGAGAGAGAGAGAGAGAGAGAGAGAGAGAGAGAGAGAGAGAGAGAGAGATAGATAGATAGATAGATAGATAGATAGATAGATAGATAGATAGATAGACAGATAGATAGATAGTTTGTTGACCACAGCAAACAATGCATTTTAATTCCCAATTCAAACATCATAAATGACAAATTCTAGTGTAAGAATCCACTATACATCTTTAGTCCATATTTTCTAGACTTACACTGCTATTACTCTGAAATGCATACACACCAATAGTCTTCAGTTCCTTTAAAACAATTACTGTATATTAAAAATAATTTATCAAATCACATTCAGTTCATAAGAGTCAAAAAATTATTCTCCCAAAGCTGTGAAATGATGAGTGCCTGGCTGGTGAACATCCTTGTTAACGTGTGATAGATGTCGCTCTGTTTTCACTGCCCCGCACTGACACAGGCCCTCCTCCAGCTGTAACCATCCACGACTACGTCTGTTCTATCTGCCACTCACACAAATCAAAGTGTGCCCACTTTCCCAGAACCTTGTAAATGCCATTCTATGCGCCTCGTTAATAGCGTCTTTAGTTTCATGGATGTAGTGGAGAGCACAATGTGGAGTGAGATGTGATATGTTTGTTATACGTCTTGAAGATCGACTATTTCTTATGTTTGTTATTACATTGTTCTTAACTCGGCTAAGGTCTGTCATTTCATTGGTAAGACAAACTGCTATCAATCGGTCTGTCGCTACAGTGAACCTATCCATTACCATCCTGATCACAAAAGACAGAGGGTCATCATCGGTGGATCTTTCTCTCTACATCGAACAAAATTAATCATGTTGCCTGAATTTTATAAAATCTACAAAAGATGAATAACCAGACTCAGCACAACAGACACCATTGCACGCTGACCTCAGGCTTAGTACCTGTCTCAGGCATCAACTGTAGAAATTTGATAGGCGTAATGTCTATACCGATCCACGATTCACACACAAATATCAGCGAACACACACACACACACACACACACACACACACACACACACACACACACACACACACACACACACACACACACACACACACACACACACACACACACACACACACACACACACACACACACACACACACACACACACACACACACACACACACACACACACACACACACACACACACACACTAAAAAATATAATGAAAAAAAATATTCAGGTTTTTTGGTGTCATCCGCATCCCTCTGTTGAACATGTCATATCATTCTCAGCCGATGACACAAGGTGGGTTGATGGCGCTGGTTGTCTGAAGAAGGTCATAGCGTGGCGAGCTGTGTGGGACGAGCTCTTCAGACATAATGCAATGCTTCTGTCACACTAATGTCGCTGATGGTTAAGGCGAGGAATGAACACAAAGGAAGAGAGAACACTGACCCTGTTGGTTCTTACAAGGCTTAACTTTAATTCGTTAATATAAAGAATATGTAAAATAGACTTAGAATAGCACAGATTGTCACATTTTTAGGGGATGTAGTGATGGAAGATATTTGCATTGAGTGGAGTAGCAGTGAAAAATGTACATATTATTCGTAATTGGTGTGGCTGCGAAATTGGTGGGAATATTTTTAGTTATAGTAGTGGAGGGGGTGAGGGCTTGCTGTGGCGGTTGTGGTGATAGTGGTGATACTGGCGCGGTGGTGGTAGTGGTGATGGTGGTGGTGGTGGTCGACGTAGAAGTGGTGGTAGTGATGGTAGTGAAAATATTTGAAGTGGTGATAGAGGAGGAGACACGGGTAATGGTGGTGGTGGGGGAAGTGTAAGCGTGGCTGTGGTGTTGGAGTGCAGGTTAAAAGCAGCAATGTGGTGGTAGTGGTGGTGATGGTGGTGGTGGTGGTTCTGGTGGTGAAGGTGGTGGTGAAAGTACACGCCCTGGTATTTAAAGGAACGCTTCTGTGACGCAAATCAACTACTTTTAAAGGGATGGAGGTGAAGTTACACTAGTTTTTAAGGGTGTTTTCATGATTATAGTGACATTTTAACAAGATTTCTACGTCATTAACAGGAGAAACACGTGGAGAATCGAGCTAATCATTTCTGTGACCTTTGAATGTAGTGAAAGAGAGAGAGAGAGAGAGAGAGAGAGAGAGAGAGAGAGAGAGAGAGAGAGCGTTTTATAATACGAATCTAAGAATGGTAGTGGTGTTAGTGGTGTTAGTGGTGTTAGTGGTGAAGATGGAGGAGGTGCTGCAGGTGGTCATAGGGGATTATTAAGGAATGCAAAGGACACGCAATGACAAGAACAAGAAGAGGAAGGGCAAGAGGAGTCATTGTTAGTACTGCAGGCGATCAAGTCACACCAAGCACTTCAGAGACATGCGAGCCACACTCCTCCACACACGAAGGTCAGGCTGGCAGTAATGGGAGAGGCCACTGTCATAAATACCACCGCAGTGCATATATTCTTCTTAGCAGCTCTATCTCTCCCTCTTAGCGCCATAAATTTAGTAGGAGCAGTAGAAGGAGGAGATCGAGGAGGGAGAGTAAGAAGAAGAGAAGAAAGAGAAGCAGTAGTTGTAGGAGGGAGAGGAAAAAAAATGTAGAAATAAAAAGGTATAAATTAAAAGGAGATACCACCACTACTACTACTACTACTACTACTACTACTACTACTACTACTACTACTACTACTAATAATAATAATAATAATACTGCATTATACTTTACGTTATTAATTGTTATGATACTTTTATTTACAAAACGAAGAACTCACACACACACACACAGAGCTGGAGAGAGAGAGAGAGAGAGAGAGAGAGAGAGAGAGAGAGAGAGAGAGAGAGAGAGAGAGAGAGAGAGAGAGAGAGAGACTGTGAACTGAGCCTAATCCCGGAAAACTCGTCTGCTTGTTGTTGTTTATTTTTTATCTCAAGGAAGAATACTTTTACTTTATCACAGTTCAGGACTAGGAGGAGGAGGAGGAGGAGGAGGAGGAGGAGGAGGAGGAGGAGGAGGAGGAGGAGGAGGAGGAGGAGGAACAGACAGGAAGAACACAAGAATAGAAAAGGAGGAATAACATGTGATAAGATACGTTGTCTGTTAAAAAGTGAGAAACGCAGGCTGGAGGTGAATGAGTGAGTGGAGGAAACAGTGAAGAAAACGATGATGGAAGGGAAGAATGACAAGGAGTAATGTTTGGTGGTCTTCGTAATCTTGCTTATAAATGAATGTTTTTTTTACGTACACTAATCGATACTCTCTCTCTCTCTCTCTCTCTCTCTCTCTCTCTCTCTCTCTCTCTCTCTCTGTCTTGTTTTTTAATCAAAAATATTTCATTTAGCTTGGATGAACGCTCTATAGAAGTTCTTAGCCTTTGTAATACTACGCCTCCTCTGACAAACTGTCCTCTCTCCTAACGCTCTCCTCTCCACTCCTATCAATCCCTATTATTAAATTGCCTCACAGATGTCAAAGAAAATAGAAGTAATAAAGAAAATAATTTACAGTTTCTTGGTGGATAGATGAAACACAAGTGAGATGCTTGACACTCCTCAGCTCTAGTACAGTATTTTGAATGCGTGGTTAAATGCATGCTAGATAATACGTAACGCATATCTCTTACGTGCTCATCCTGTTTGTGCGTTTGGTCCTGACATCAAGTATCGTAGACAAGGCAGCCTCACAGAGTTAAGTGGATCCGAGCATAGTCAGAATTCAAATGTGAGATCAGAGGACAAACAGGAAGGCACTTAACCGAGAAAATCACAAGATTCAACTCTTAAGAACTTGAAAACTACCAACGCCACTGAAAGCATGCGTTCCTCTCAGGTTAAAAAGCATTACTCTCTAATAATGGTTACTTAGCTTGCTGTTCACTGTGTTCTCACTCAGCTGGATACGAAGATGGTAACTATGCAACAATTTTCCAAGCTTTGAAACAGATGACACAAGGCTGAAAATTTTTTTAAAACTTAGAAGGAAAGTTTTTTTCTTTGTAATCTATTGAAAAGACAACAAGAATTCTTCGTAGGTAAATACAATGCTTATTCAGGAATCAGGATCTTTAAAAGTATCAAGACATATTCTGAGAAATTACCTTCCTTGATATTCCCTTTGTGCTAAGAACGCTTGAAAAATAAAATGCTGCACAGAATTAGTTCCAATTGTAAAACTTGATTTCCTTGTGTTATAACTGTACATTTTCTCCATTTTACCGTGATCTTATCTTGCTTTCCACGTGTGCTACATTTTACCACGAATTTACCTTGCATTAACATGTTTTACCATATTGCGTTTTCGATATTCATCATCCTTGGATTTCACTATTCTTTATCAAACCTTTTATCATATGTACAGTGTTCTGCAAAGCGTGTCACTCATGTTTTATTGATAAGAAATTGTCACTGTAATTTGAAAATGTACTGTGGTATTGTCTGTCTATCTACCTGGCCATCATACACACACACACACACACACACACACACACACACACACACACACACACACACACACACACACACACACACACACACACACACACACACACACACACACACACACACACACACACACACACTCTCTCTCTCTCTCTCTCTCTCTCTCTCTCTCTCTCTCTCTCTCTCTCTCTCTCTCTCTCTCTCTCTCTCTCTCTCTCTCTCTCTCTCTCTCTCTCTCTCTCTCTCTCTCTCTCTCTCTCTCTCTCTCTCTCTCTCTCTCTCTCTCTCTCTCTCTCTCTCTCTCTCTCTCTCTCTCTCTCTCTCTCTCTCTCTCTCTCTCTCTCTCTCTCAAAGGTCGAGGTTATCGGTGCCAAATGTCAATACAACCTTATCAGGATATTATTTTATACCCTCACAGTCAAGATGTCACCAGTGATATTTAGAGCACACCTGGATGTCTTTCTTTCTCCATCACCCTTCACGCGTTCCACTCTTCATCCTCACCCACCTACTGCTCTCCGTTCACCATAGTACCTTCCATCTCTCTCTCTCTCTCTCTCTCTCTCTCTCTGACATGGTAGTTTCATAATAAATAGATTTGTAAAAGTAAACCTTATTACATTTCTGTTTGTCAATCTAATTCCCACGCTCTCATGTCTCTTCTCGTTCCCTCCTCTTCCCGCTCCGCCTTACTCTGATTATTCCTCCCACCGTACATCCTCCTCTCTTTACTCTCCTCCTCTTTCTTCAAATAACTACATCTTTTCTTTTTTTATCTTTTTTTTCGTTCCAAGTCACTTTCTTACTCCACTATTTATGCTTCTTATTTCCCTTTCGGTTCCTTGTGTCTTGGTGGTCTCCTTCCTACTTGTGTCACTGTTTCTGTTTCCCTCTACTCTTTCTTTTTCTAGTTCTGGTATCTGCATCTGTTTAATTTTCTTTTCTTTCACCGTTTTTCTTCTCAGTTCTATTTTTTTCAGTGCTTTTCTTTCCCTTTCTTTTCTTTTATTTGCTCTTTCCATGCTCCTCAGGTTTCTTCTTCTTCTTCTTCTTCTTCTTCTTCTTCTTCTTCTTCTTCTTCTTCTTCTTCTTCTTCTTCTTCTTCTTCTTCTTCTTCTTCTTCTTCTTCTTCTTCTTCTTCTTCTTCTTCTTCTTCTTCTTCTTCTTCTTCTTCTTCTTCTTCTTCTTCTTCTTCTTCTTCTTCCTTCTCCTCCTCCTCTTTTCCTCCTCTTTCCTCTCTCTCTCTCTCTCTCTCTCTCTCTCTCTCTCTCTCTCTCTCTCTCTCTCTCTCTCTCTCTCTCTCTCTCTCTCTCTCTCTCTCTCTCTCTCTCTCTCTCTCTCTCTCTCTCCGTTATTTTTCTGCATTGGTATATCTTTTTCATAATTTTCTTCTCCTTTCTGTTCTTTTCCTACTATTTTGTATACCTCTGTTGTGTGTGTCTGATTATCGTCTTCTTGCCACTGCTATTTATTTATTTTTTTTATTTCTCTTTTTATTTATCCTGTTTTCCTCAAGATTTCTCGTATTTTTTTTTTTTCAAACGCTGATTATTTTTTCATCGTCTATTTTTACCTTATCTATTTTCCTGATTTTTTTTTCTTTTTGTCATTTTTTTTTTCCATCTATCTATATGTATGTCGTGTTTTCTTCCGTTGATAAGTTCTCGTGGTTTATTTTCATCATATTCCTTCACTATTTTTATGCTTTTATCTCAGTAATGCTCTTAATTTTTCTTTTTTTTTTCATTTTTTTCACCGTCTTCTTCGTAGCCCTTTGTGTATCTCTTTATCTCGTTTTCTTCATCTTTTCTTTCGTTTCTCTTATCTGTTTTTCGAATCCAGTCCTCTCTCATTTCCTCCTCGTTTGCAGCTTCTCTATTTCTATTCAGTTTAACTTTCTTTTCTCTCTTTTCTCTGTCTCTGTCTGCCTATCTCTGTCTCTGTCTGTATGTCTCTGTCTTTGTCTGTCTGTGTGTCTGTCTGTCTGTCTGTCTCTGTCTCTGTCTCTGTCTCTCTCTCTCTCTCTCTCTCTCTCTCTCTCTCTCTCTCTCTCTCTCTCTCTCTCTCTCTCTCTCTCTCTCTCTCTCTCTCTCTCGCTCTGCTACCACTTATTCTATCCTTTCCTCTTCCTGCTCTTCTCATCTCTTTCTTCTTGATTGTCTCTTCAACAAACGTCAGTATTCCAATTCCATCCACTTCATTTTCTTTCACTTCTCGCTCTCACCCGTCCTCTTCTCCTCTTCCAGCCTCCAATTCCACTTCCCTCCCCTCGCCTACCCTCCCTCCTCCCGCCATGGGCTTTGGAGTAATTATGTTATAGCATCAACATTTCAATTACCATACCATGAATGTTAATTTTTTCCCATCCGGATAATGATGCGAAATATATACTTTTTTGTGAGGTGTCCGTGGCAATATAAAGTGTTCTTCTATCGTGTGTGTGTTGTTGTTGTTGGTGGTGGTGGTGTTGGTGTTGGTGGTGGTGGTGGTGGTGGTGGTGTTGGTGTTGGTGTTGGTTGTTGTTTATTGTTGTTGTTGTTGTTGTTTATTGTTGTTGTTGTTGTTTGCTTGTTGTTTTATTGTTGTTTTGTTGTTGTTGTTGTTGTTTTGGTTGTTTTTCGTTTGTTCTTTGTTGTTGTTGCTGTTGTTGTTGTTGCTGATCTTGATGAAAAACAAAAAGAAAACTAGTTGATTTCCTGATAGTAATAATAGTAACATAACATTAATAATAATAATAATAATAATAATAATAATAATAATAATAATAATAATAATAATAATAATAATAATAATAATAATAATGATAAAAGCTACATTAAAAATCGAGAATTATCAAAACATTATCCTTTTACTTTTACACATCTTTCCAATTACCTATAAATTCTGAGACCTTCTTTGTGTACTCAAATATCTCAAATTGCTATACACCTGAAAAAAGACACGATGAACCCTCCTATTCTGCGTTTTTGAGTCCATGGAAACACTTTTTTTTTTTTCAACGGTGTGAATATTATGATAAAAAGAAATCCAGTAGTAGGAAATAGTTAAAGGAAGAAGCTAACCATGTGATTTATTTATTACTACCACTGTTTTAGTTATATTTTTAGTTTCTGTCTTTGTCTTCTTTCATCATCTCCGTTACCAAGTCCATGGAAATATTCTTTTTTTTTTTTCAATGACGTGAATGTTATGATAAAAAAAACTTACAGGAAAAGAGTTAAAAGAAGAAGCTAACCAGGTGATTTACTTATTATTGTTGTTTTAGTTTCGATTTTAGTTTCTGTCATTGTCTTCTTTCATCATCCTCGTCAGCAAATTAACTCAGAGATCGTCACTGCTGTCTTTTCCGTTGTCTCGAGAAATAGCTGTCTCGTTCCCTGCTCCGGAAAATGTTGGTTTAAAAAAGTAGTTGTAGTTTACTCTTAAGATAATGAAAATTGAAGGGAACATTCTCTCTCTCTCTCTCTCTCTCTCTCTCTCTCTCTCTCTCTCTCTCTCTCTCTCTCTCTCTCTCTCTCTCTCTCTCTCTCTCTCTCTCTCTCTCTCTCTCTCTCTCTCTCTCTCTCTCTCTCTCTCTCTCTCTCTCTCTCTCTCTCTCACACACACACACACACACACACACACACACACAATTGCCAGCAGCCACTTCTGAATTCTGTCCCCAGCGTGTACTGCGATAGAGGCTTCACTGATCCCACAAGGCAGTCCAACAATGGGTTCAAGCATGAGAAGGTACAATGTTCATATGAAATAGCAAGTGTTTGGCTCTGAAGTGGAGTGGTAGACGTATGGAATGGACTCAGTAATGGTATTGTTAGTGCTGGGTCATTAGAAAGCTTCTAAAGATAAGATAAGATAACTTTATTGTCACATTGAGGCATAGAGTACAACGTGAAGTTCTGTTTGGCAGTGAGCTCATACTATGCTAAGATACAGAGTCAAAAAAATAAACTATTACTAAAAAAACACATATCAAGAGGCTGAAGGCAATTTTTTGGGGAAAAGATAATAGGTGGAAGTACTGTGGTGGATGTTCTTTTGTACAGGGACTGCCACGTGTAGGTATGAGGACATCAAGCTGTTTCTCTTATTTTCTCCACTGTACCTTGAGCTAAACACTGGAGATCATATGTCAAAGGCGGAGTGCTGTAGTAGCCGTCCACGCGAGTATACTCCACCAACACTGTCGCTGTTCCATCCATGTACTTTTTCTCTCCGCCTTCATTTTTGCTCCTCTGCTTTTCGTCTTGTCAAACACACACTTCAGTTTTCTCTTCTCATCACGTGACACAAAATCATGAAGAGTTTAGGCTTGTGGCAAATCACTGCTACGGCTCTCAGTCCTTATGATGTTTTTTTCTTGCATTCCTCCAGTATCACAAAATCAAGTCTATTTCAGATATGAGTAAATATTTTATAAGTTTACAATTGCATATATATTTCTTAATGAGAGGTTAGGAAATCATCTGACTCACTGCCATTACATGCGTATTTACTCTTCCAATTAGCAACAGGCGATTGCATAATTGTATGTCGTAATGAATTCAGAGAATCCTGAGTTATCAATTTCCTCGTTTTATATTCATTATTCACTTCAACACAGTATCCTCTCCGTCAATAGTCGTTCATGGATCTGATTTATTTTTACATATTTTATTCCACAAACCGATGGATCTACTCCTGTTCTCTCATTCCTCCAACTGACGACAAAAGATACGATTTGATACCTCCACATACCCATCTTAGCGTTCACCTCTCAGCCTTACCATTCCTTTTATTTGACGCATTAACCTCTTCAGTACCATGACACGTTTTCATATTCATTCTGTTTACTATTTGGTGATTCTAAACAGATTCAGACACATATGTGGGGATTGAAATAGTGAAGACTGGCCATTAACCTTCTGACCTCCATAGACCTTAGCTAATGTAAATGAAATAGTCTAATCACACCTAGAACTCATGGTAACAGTGCGTCCCATTACTGAAGGGGTTAAGAGGAAGCTACAGTGTCGGAGTGAAGGATGACTCTTTGCTATACCACGTGCTTGTGATCCTTCTTTAGGGTCATTCAAATTTTTCCCTTTCCCTCAATGAATCTACTATTTCTTTCTTTCTTTCGTACTTTACACTTTCATTTTAACATCACAGTGGTGTAGCCATCAATAACCACTCATGGATCTAGATTTTTATTCTATGCTATTTCATTTTTATTAATATTCTCTATCACAAGATCAGTATGGCACTACCACTCATTCCATCTTGGTGTTCGCCCCTCAGCCTTACCTTTCCCTTTATCGCCCGCATCATATCTTTATCCCCCCTCAGTACCATGACGCGTTTCCATATTTATTCTGCTTACTATTTGGTGATTTCAAACAGCTTCAGGAACTTATGTAGGGGATTAAAATAGTGAAGATTATGCCCATTAATCTTCTGACCTCCATAGACCCTTCTTAATGTCAATAAAACCGTCTATTCATACCCAAAACTCATGATAAAAATACGTCTCAGTACTGAAGGGATCAATTTCAGGGGTGTAGTGTTTATTAATGTTTGCCACGCCGCACTCTGGCCTTCCTGTGATTGTCCTCGCCGTGTTGCCGGGAATCTTTTATTTACAAAGGCCATCATGCGCTGAACACCTCCCCTTGTTGACGGCGCGACGAGGCTTGGTGGTGCTTACGCCTCATGGAAAAATCTCTCTCTCTCTCTCTCTCTCTCTCTCTCTCTCTCTCTCTCTCTCTCTCTCTCTCTCTCTCTCTCTCTCTCTCTCTCTCTCTCTCTCTCTCTCTCTTCTCCATTTCTACCAGTTTTCAGTTTTCTTCTTCAATTTTGCCTCTGTTTCATCCTGTCCTCTCCTTAATTCCCGCTAGTGTCTCGTTTCTTAGTGCAAGTATCCCATTCTATCCTTCTTCATGTCTGCCTTTGCTCTATCTTTTACTGACTAATGTTCAGCTTTTAATCATCCTTTCTTCTTTCATTTCTTTGTAGCCATTTCTTCATTCATTCACTAACTTCTAGGAATACTCCAGTAGCAACCAAACACTCAAACGTCAGTGTACCTCGTGTGTGTGTGTGTGTGTGTGTGTGTGTGTGTGTGTGTGTGTGTGTGTGTGTGTGTGTCTTTGGGTTTGTGTGTCAGTGTCACATACATCGGCCCGTGAAGCATTATATTTTACTCCTCACGATTTATTTAAACATTCATGAAGGTTTGACTGAGGGCGAGCACACACACACACACACACACACACACACACACACACACACACACACACACACACACACACACACACACACACACACACACACACACAGTCTAATTTTCATTTCTGTTTTTTTTTCTGACCTACAAGATTAAATTTGTGCTTTTAACTATTACTGTGTTTATTATTTACTTAATCTGATATCAATTCATTATTAGCATTCTGTATCACGTGTGCTGCCCGATATGACCTTTCTTTGTCAAAATATTGATTAATTATTCAGCCCAATTTTTCATGTTTTGTGTCTGCTGTTAGATTGGTGGAGCGCGTTAATCTTGTGACTGCACTCGAAAGGAAGAATAAGTGCGCTTGTCCAGACTCAAAAAATAGAGACCGTGAACTTACTAAATCGTCTTCCTTGGGGTATCTAACATTAAGACGTAAATAAGACATGGGTGTTTTCTGTGATGTGTTCAGCTTCTGTGTTTGTGTGTGTGTGTGTGTGTGTGTGTGTGTGTGTGTGTGTGTGTGTGTGTGTGTGTGTGTGTTTAGAGGAAAGCTTGCGTTGTTCATGAGTGTTTTCTGTGATGTGTTCAGCTTTTATGTTTCTGTTCATAGGAAAGCTTGCGTTGTTCATACTCAGGATGTGATTCCGAAGAGATGGAGCTTCTCTAAAGGACACTTCACGCAGGGAAAGGTAAACACGGCACAGATAGAAAAAAAAACAAGGAAAGAAGGAATTATTGTTATGTTTTAGGGAGAGGAGAGAAGGGTCGTAAAGAAACTACTCACTACAAGCTTTATGTCTCCTTTCCCACCTTGCATTAATATTAAAAGATTACAACACAATCAAGTTCCTCGTAAAATAAATGAGTTATGATAAGTACTATGTTAGGAGTGTAAATGCGGTGAGAATGAGATTTGTACATTTATTTAATTTTCTACTAATGATGAATAGAGACTGAATTAATCTTTTGAAAATATGTTTTTATTAAAGTGTTGAATATCTTAATTCAGAAATATGTTTAATGTATTTCCGTGTTTTACGTCACAGCTTAGCAATATGAACACACGTGACGCTTAATAGTATTATTGATACTGAGGACGTGTTACCGCTGTTGTGTCCGTGAACTTTTGTGAGTAGACTAATGTCCGATCTGATTTGTTGCCAGATTAAACACTTTGATGGAGAGAGAGAGAGAGAGAGAGAGAGAGAGAGAGAGATAGATAGATAGATAGATAGAGAGAGAGAGAGAGAGAGAGAGAGAGAGAGAGAGAGAGAGAGAGAGAGAGAGAGAGAGAGAGTGGACAACACACACAACACACACACACACAACACACACACACACACACACACACACACACACACACACACAAATCTTGCTATCTCAAATTTCAACTCTAACGTTAAAGTTAGAATTACAAAGTTTGCAATTTTTTTAGACGCTGAAAATACACTTAACAATAATAGTAATGATAATAATAACAATAAGAATGCCAGTTTAAAATCGAACGAGTTACATTATAGGTGAGACAAAATAAGACTAACATTACTTCAACTATTGCTTTCTTGCGCCTTTTTCCTCTGACATTTGAGTACTGGAGCTGGCAAGAGTCACTGGAGCCTGGCCTGCCGCGAGCCGCACCACACTGGCACTACAGGTCTTTCGAGATGACACCCTGACACGCACCTCACACCGCCTCACCCCCAGAGACATCCAGTGGACATGAAAGATGAAACACATACCTCATATTTGATCTCTCTCTCTCTCTCTCTCTCTCTCTCTCTCTCTCTCTCTCTCTCTCTCTCTCTCTCTCTCTCTCTCTCTCTCTCTTTCAGTGTTATAAGCCGCTTTCCTACGTCTTTTCAATCTTTGTTAAGTCGACTGTACGCTGTCTCCTTTCCCCCTTTCACTAGCCAATCACAGAAATGTGTTTGTCACCTCACACACACACACACACACACACACACACACACACACACACACACACACACACACACACACACACACACACACACACACACACACATCTCTCTCTCTCTCTCTCTCTCTCTCTCTCTCTCTCTCTCTCTCTCTCTCTCTCTCTCTCTCTCTCTCTCTCTCTCTCTCTCTCTCTCTCTCTCTCTCTCTCTCTCTCTCTCTCTCTCTCTCTCTCTCTCTCTCTCTCTCTCTCTCTCTCTCTCTCTCTCTCTCTCTCTCTCTCTCTCTCTCTCTCTCTCTCTCTCTCTCTCTCTCTCTCTCTCTCTCTCTCTCTCTCTCTCTCTCTCTCTCTCTCTCTCTCTCTCTCTCTCTCTCTCTCTCTCTCTCTCTCTCTCTCTCTCTCTCTCTCTCTCTCTCTCTCTCTCTCTCTCTCTCTCTCTCTCTCTCTCTCTCTCTCTCTCTCTCTCTTCTCCTCTCTCTCTCTCTCTCTCTCTCTCTCTCTCTCTCTCTCTCTCTCTCTCTCCTTCTCCTCTCCTTTTCCTTTTCCTCTCTCTTCTCTCTCTCTCCTCTCTCTCTCTCTCTCTTTTTTTTTTTTTTTTTATTTAAACATAATTTATACAGAAGAACATGTACCCAAAGGCGCACTGTCGTGTGCTACCTATTCTAAGGGTACTACAATCTATTTCTCTACAATATTTACAAGACTTAAAAATAGATAATATACAAGATGGAGCACTGTTCTTTTCACTTCACTAGCACTATTCACGCACTGCACTACACTGAGTGTCACGTCACAAAGAGTGTCAGAGGAGTTGGCAGTGTCTGTCTCCACTTATGTGCCATCAGTTTGACACTGTGTGTGTTCATCTCCTGGACGTGAGGCACCGCGGCCGTGAACAAGTTCCACATCCTGGAGACGCGTCCTGCGAAGGTGCGTTGATGCTGACACCCGTGGGATCGCGGCACCTCTACGGCGTCACCACCATTGAGCACCGTTCTCGTGCTCCGTGCGGTGACTCTCAGAGGATGACGCAGCCCTGCCAGATGTGGCACTCTTTGCACCTGTGCCTTATGGAACACTACGATCGCCGCCACATCTCTGCGGTGTTCCAGTGAATCAAGAGGACGCTCAGGCTCTGGGTGAGGTGGTATTGCAGCATCTACTAGCCGTATGGCGCGGCGTTGGATGCTGTCCAGTCTCCTTCTGTGTGTGGCGGCACAGGACATCCAGGAGAGAGCTGCGTACTCAAGGTGGGGCCGCACCTGTGCCTTGTACAGCAGCAGTCTCCCTTCCTGTCGAGGAAACTGGCGATCCTTCTGAGAGCGGAGATCCTGTGAGAGGCTTTCTTGGCAATGGATTTGACATGGCTGTCAAACCTCAGCCCTCGATCCACCTCCACTCCAAGTATCTTGACGTCATCTTGGAGTGAGAGCAGCAGCGCCAAAGACAACTTTCCTGCCATTGCTGCCATGGCGGCTGGGGACCGAGAGACAACCATTGCCTGTGTCTTCTCCGGCGCGAATGTCACTTGCCAGCGAGCACCCCACTCCTCTATCACTCGTAGCTGCTGATTGATGGCCTCAGCAGCCCGCCCACTGTCCTGGCGTGGATAGGTATAGGAGAGGGTGCAGTCATCAGCATAGGCCTTGACTCCTGGCAGTAGCTGGAGAAGATCATCCACGTAGATATTCCACAGGAGTGGGCCAAGAATTGAACCCTGTGGCACTGATGCCTCCACAGGCAGGGACTCAGATGTTTGCCCGTTGACAACCACCTTGAGGCTTCTGTCCTGCAGGTAATTTCCCAGGAGTCGTAGCAAGCCACCCTGGATGCCTTTAGCACGAAGCTTTTCCAGTAATCCGTTGTGCCATACTTTATCAAAAGCTCCAGCTATGTCCAAAGCAACCACTATAGTGTCCTTGCCGTCGTCGAGGGCGTCCTGCCACTGCCTGGTGAGAAGCATCATTAGGTCGGAGGTTGACCTTCCAGGTCTGAACCCAAACTGTTGGTCTGAGAGGAGGGCATTGTCCTTGAGATGGCTACACACCACCTCTGCCACGACCCTCTCAAACACTTTACCCACCACTGACAACAGGGATATGGGTCTGTAGTTTTTTGGGTCCGTCCTGGAGCTTTTTGTGTGCAGGAACTACTCGAGCCTCCTTCCACACTGAAGGCCAGACGTTTTCCCGTACACAAGTTGTGAAGACTTGGGTGAGAGGGGCAGCCAGTTCCTGGGAGCATCGCTTCAGCAGGTGCGGGCTGATGTCATCAGGGCCGGTAGCTTTCTGTGTGTCCAGCCCCGCAATAATCGCTTCACCTGCTGATGCGTCACCTCCACCATGGTGACAGTCTTCTCACATTGCTGGACCAGCTGAGGCGGTGGCTGCTGTGGATTCCCCACCTTCATTTTTCCAGCAAACAAGGAAGCCAGCAACTGTGCCCTCTCCTTACTGCTGGTGGCGACAGTACCGTCCTGCTTGCTGAGGGAGGGATGGATTCTTGGTGGCCAGTTCCTGTTTGTCCTTAACAAGGGACCACCAAGTTTTGTTTCCTACGCCAGTGCCACACAGTTTCCGGCGCAGGCTTTCCTCCCACTTTTTTAAGGCCCACTTGCTGGTTACCACCATCCTCCTGCATGCAGCCCTATGCAAGTCCTTGTTGCGCCGAGTCGGGTTCCTCTTGTAGCGGAGCCAGGCAGCATACTTTGCCTCAGCAGCAACACGGCAACGGTAGCCAAACCATGGCTGATCCGTCGGTCTGGTGGTGTATTCCCTGTGTGGGACGTGGCGTCTCTGGAGGGCGAGAAGGTGAGAGGTGAGTGCAAGTGCTTCACTCTCTGCTCCTCCCTGTAGCAGAGTGGCCCATGGGGTGTGGGTCAGGTCGCGGCGCAGGGAAGCCCAGTCTGCTTTGTTCCACAGCCAGATGGTGCGGGTGGTGGCCTCGTCCCGAGCCACGCCCACTTCCAGCTGTGTCAGTACAGCGTGATGATCAGAGCTGCCCACGAGCCCCAGCTGATGACACTGAAGCTTGTCCTCCTGGTAGTCTGAGATGACAGGGTCTAATGTCCCTCCTCGTTCATGTGTGGGGAAGGTGACATGATCTGTCAGACCCTGCACCTCCAGGAGATTCTCGTAGGCGTCTCTTTCCTTCTCCTTCTCCTTCTCCTTCTCCTTTTCCTTTTCCTTTTCCTTTTCCTTTTCCTTTTCCTTTTCCTTTTCCTTTTCCTTTTCCTTTTCCTTTTCCTTCTCCTTTTCCTTTTCCTTTCCTTTTCCTTTTCCTTTTCCTTTTCCTTTTCCTTTTCCTTTTCCTTCTCCTTCTCCTTCTCCTTCTCCTTCTCCTTCTCCTCCTCCTTCTCCTCCTCCTCCTCCTCCTCCTTTATCCCTTCACTCCTTTCCTTTTCCTTTCCTTTTCCTCTCTCTATTCCACTTCCTTCTCCTGTCTCCTCCTCCTCCTCCTCCTCCTCTTCCTTCTCCTTTTCCTTCTCCTCCTTTTCCTTCTCCTTCTCCTTCTCCTTCTCCTTCTCTTCTTCCTCCTCCTCCTCCTCCTCCTCCTCCTCCTCCTCCTCCTCCTCCTCCTCCTCCTCCTCCTCCTCCTCCTCCTCCTCCTCCTCCTCCTCCTTTCTTGCAGGATCATGTTTCTTTCAACCATTCCCCTTCTGTTGGTTCTCTTCTTGTCTGTCTATTTCTGTGTGTGTGTGTGTGTGTGTGTGTGTGTGTGTGTGTGTGTGTGTGTGTGTGTGTGTGTGTGTGTGTCTGTTTCTTTACCTCTCTCTCTCTCTCTCTCTCTCTCTCTCTCTCTCTCTCTCTCTCTCTCTCTCTCTCTCATAGTCACTAGGGGTATTAGCACAGAAAACATCAGAACTATTGGTGTATCGCTGTGGCAAGGCGTGATGGCGGGAGTTGGGTGACGGGTGACGGGTGAGGCGAGTCAGGTGAGGGGTAACAACTAACAGGTGACGGGTGAGATGGCTTTAGGTAGGTCAAGTTCTGGTTAACGTTATTTTTCGTACTTTTCGCTTGATCTGATTGCGTAGCTTTCTCCCTTGTTAGTACATTAGTGGTGGTGGTGGTGGTGTGTGTGTGTGTGTGTGTGTGTGTGGTGGTGGTGGTGGTGTGTGTGTGTGTGTGTGTGTGTGTGTGTGTGTGTGTGTGTGTGTGTGTGTTAGTGTTTTCCCCTCGTAAAGATCCTGGTTAGTTAGATAGGTTTATAGCTACAAGCGACGCTCAGTTTTTTTTATATATATAATCCCAAATGATATCTGACTTTCTATCCGAGAGCTTTTATATGACTATCCGGCCTCCCACTCGAGGATCTGAGAGAATAGTGCCCTTTGTTCTGTTTTCCCTCCTCGGCGTCAAAGCGTTTACGGGATTAATGCTGAGCCAGTTTTCTTGTTGCTCTCATAAATTGTTTGGTCTTCTAATTGATTGTATTGTTCTGTGCGTGTATTGGGATTTTTCTTTAGTTCTAACTAATCAAAATTAATTAAACGCAATCTACATATAGTCGTCATGCATATCACGCAAAAAGTGCCACGCCGCCAGCCTCACTGCAGCACATTATATACATTTAGCGTGATGGATGCACTCCCATTTAGCGGCCGTTACGAGGTGGCAGCGCAGCGGGCGGCTGCGGCAAGTGTATGATTTGGAATGAGTTATTAGGTGGAGGTTGCGCACCGACCCACTGAGTTTCCTACCGCTGCGTTGTCTCATCGACGCACTAACCTGCTCTCTTGTTGGGAAAGATTATGTTCGTTACTCGCAGTCATGGAGGACTTGAAGCGAGTATCACAGTAGAAAGGATGACGGCTTAGTGTGAGTGAAATACTTCTGCGCCTCACCTCCACTACTTTTAAAAAAGCTTTAATTGAAGTTAAGGGGTTTTTAAGGGTGTTTCTGTAATTCTAATGACATATCAACAGGTTTTCTGTGTTAACAACAAAATAAATAGTCTTTAGAACTCGGCTAATCGTCTCTGTGGTCTTTGAAATTGATCGCGGGGAGAGAGAAAGCGTTTCTGAATATGGCGCTCAGACAGGAGAATCATGTCCGGGTGACGTGAATTTCTCTTGGCTTCCGTCCTGGAGAAGTGAGCCACGTCACCATCTTGTCAAAGCACATTAAACGAGAACCAAAGTCTCCTCAAATAACTGTTCACAACCATTTTACAACCACCAACGCATCTCACCTAGTCGAGGAAAGCGATGCCATTACCTCCACTGCTGTGTCCGCTGAGATGTCGGACGTGTCCGACGCATCTCACCTAGTCGAGGACAACCCGATCCCATTGTGTGTGTGTGCTGTGTGTGTGTGTGATGTCGGATGTCTCTGACGAGACAGATGAGCGCTCGTGTATTCACCAAGGCCTGATCACACACACCGACAACAAGGTCACGTCGATTGTGTGTGTGTACTCACTGTGTGTGTGGTGACTGTGTGTGTGTGTGTGTGTGTGTGTGTGTGTGTGTGTGTGCTGTGTGTGTGTGTGTGTGTGTGTGTGTGTGTGTGTGTGTGTGTGTGTGTGTGTGTGTGTGTGTGTGTGTGTGTGTGTGTGTGTGTGTGTGTGTGTGTGTGTGTGTGTGTGCAGGGCAGTATACACATTCACGAAATCGCCACACACCCAGCGGAGATAAAAATTACTCTCTCTTCCACCTGGTGAACGTCCACACCCCGCGGGCTCCACATTTCCCACATTTCCCATCCAGAGACTCGTTCAGTGACCCATGGTGAGTTCAGGTAATATTAATTTATTTATTTTAGCCGCACTCGCTCAAATAATCCACCGTAGGCTTATTGCATCACGCTATCGACGCGAACAGTGGACCAGTGTTATGTTTACCGTGGGTCGTGATTCCCATGCAGCGGTCGAGGGTGAGGAAGGGAGGAGAGCACAGAGCATTTTTGTGCTTCGGTGAGTGAGCGATGGTATTCCAAAATGCTTTTCTCTCATATCATCAAAGTTTTTCAGAGGCTATAGGTGATTAACTGAGTTCTCAACAGTTCTTCTCCTTTTAATAATGTAGAAGTCTTGCTTATTTGTCACTGGAACCAGCCAATAAAATGATAATAAAATAACCAGCTAGAACCATTTACATATATATACTTGTAGTAGTGGTGTGGCACAATATTTCACAAAATGGTCTTAACTTCCTTCAGTACTAGGAGGCTTTTTACCATGAGTTTTGGGTATGATTAGACAATTTTAGTTACATTAGGAAGGTTCTATGGAGGTCGGAATCTTAATAGCTTCACCATGTTGACTCCCATATAAGTTTCTGAAGTTATATAAAAGCACCAAATCGTAATTAGAATAAATACGAAAATGTATAGTAGAACTGAAGGGGTTAAGAGGCGTCGCAGCATGGGGATCAGTGAGTGCCCCTGTGGACCTCGGCTCACCACACACAGAATCATAACCACACTGTTGAAAACTGAGAGGAAGGAAATAAAAGAGAAAAATTGAACGTTGTAATTGGAAAGATAAGTACTCGAAAACAAAGAGAGGAAGATGGAAAACATAAAGATGAGTAGAGAGAATAGTAGATCATAGCATCAAGGTAGCAAGTAGAATAAATAGGTCAATAAAAAAAATAAATCAACAAAGAATAGAAAATAATGAATTTGGTATTAAAAAGAATATCACGCAGAAAAAGATGAAAAAACTGAATAATTAAAGACGATAAGACAGAAAGGTATGAAAAATTGCATCAGAGATAAACTGGAAAATGATTAATTGTTGCCGGTACAAGAAAAAAGAAAACAAACGTACAGAGATGAGAGGAGAGGAAACAAACATGAGAAAATGAAGCCGAGACCAGGATAAAAAAAAATCATGAAATAAATGTAGACGTGACTGGAGATAGTGAGAAATAGAGAAAAAAACAACGCAAGTGAAATAGATAACACAAGTAAAGGAATAACAGAAGTGGAGAAAAATATATGAAAAGATGGAGAAGAAGAAATGAAGAGGAAAACTGCAATTGAGGAAGGAAGGGAGAAAGGTAGAGAGACAATAAAAGAGGAGGAAAGAGTGGTGGTGGAGAGAAGACGAAAAGTGAATGAGGGGAGGAACGGAGAGGAGGGGAGATTTGGGGGTGAGAGAGAGGGAGAGAGGAAGGGAAGAAAGGAGGTAAAAGGAGTGAGGGAAAAAACGTAATCTGCATGAGTTAGTGGCTTTACCTGACTGTGAGAGGAGGAGGAGGAGGAGGAGGAGGCGGAGGAGGAGGAGGAGAAGGCGAGATGAGGCAGGAAGAGGTAAGTCAATGTGGTTAGTAAGCGAGAAATGAAAGAGAGAATTAGTTCGCAGGAAGCGGTGACTGATAGGTAAAGATTGAGTGATTCAGAGAGAGAGAGAGAGAGAGAGAGAGAGAGAGAGATAAGGATGGTGAAGCAAGGCAGAGCAAATGGAGGACCAGGTGGAGAGTTAGATTAATGCCGCTGGGATGGACAGGAATGGTGGAGGTGGTGGTGGTGATGGTGGTGATGATGATGATGGTGGTGGTGGTGGTGGTGGTGGTGTTTGTTTCAGACACATGCATACACACAAATCATTGTAAATACTAAACTAAGGTGATAAATTATTCATCCGATCACCTTTCTGATCACTTGCATCTCTCTCTCTCTCTCTCTCTCTCTCTCTCTCTCTCTCTCTCTCTCTCTCTCTCTCTCTCTTCTCTCTCTCTCTCTCTCTCTCTCTCTCTCTCTCTCTCTCTCTCTCTCTCTCTCTCTCTCTCTCTCTCTCTCTGGGTTAAATTCACATCGCTTCACTGTTTCGTCGCATCACTTTTGATAAGAAAATTTCGTCAAAGTATAAGATAATTTTGCTATTAACCCTTGCAGGTGAACTTCCTAATTTATCTGTATGTTCATAATGCAAGTTTTTCTTTTTTTTAATTAAACGATCACATTTAAAAACATAAGAGAAAAAGAAAGTTGCAAGATGGCATCAAACCGACACGTGGCAGTGCCTGCATAATGCATATCTACCACTTCCACCTCTCATCCCAGCCATAGATTTGTTTGGCTTTCTTTTAAGGCTCCTACGTACTGACATCCTAATTATCGAATATATTATTTTCTTCCTTCTCATATTCTAAGCGCTGGAATAAAAGCACTTGACTACTGTATTGCTGTGTTACCTATACAATATACATTCTCTTCACTGACACACAATAATTTGATTTTTCATTTGCTAACTGTTTCCTGTAAGGCTGTGACTGTGTGCATAGTACACGAAAAGTATCACTTAATGCCAACGGGACCACTGTAATACGTAGCGAGCGGAGATGGAGGGGGTATGGTTGGTGGAGGGCCATCCAAGCGAGCAGTTCCCGCTACACACAACTTGCAAAAAAATAAAGCAAAATAGAACATGTATATAGAGTATTCTTTACTTTGCATTACTTGAACTACCAAATTCATAATCATGTGCCTTAACACATGGGACATTGTATGAACCAAGTTTATGTTAATACTAGAGGAAAACCACTTGGAGGCTACAGGAAGAGGATACAGTACATGTGTGAAAGAGGTGTGAGTGCAGACCAAGTGCTCAAAATAAACACAAATGGACTGTTTGGATCAGGAGAGTTGAAGATTGCCGTACAAATGGAATGTTTGGGTGAGGAGAAGTGAAGGGTTTGCTGCCGTGATGGCCACACGCTTGCAGGAAGCTGTCGTGCGGGACTTAGAATTGTAGAACATGGCGCTTATGGATCATGATCTGTGACATAGATAATAATTCAGCAATACTTATGACTCTCCTAATGATGAATCCTAATACATTATTGTCTGTCTCTATTTCTGATCTCTCTGGAATTCTTTCTTCTGACAAATGTGAACTGATAATTTCCACTCTGACCTTTCCATCAAGTGCAATATTTCCAGTCAATGGTTGTGACATGAAGGAGAGAAAAAATTGTTTATGAAGTCTTCGCCACACGGTAAAAATAAAAAAGCCAAACTAATTCATAAGCTTGCACGGGACTGTACGGCAGCAAAATACGGTAAAGTGCAATTATAAGAATGATAAAATTACAGCAGGATATTATGGTAAGCGTTCCTAAACAGATGATAAACTTGTGTTCATGAGATGGGACTTTGCATCACCAAAACTGGGACGAGACTGGACCTACCTTATCATGACCTGGGATCAAATCAGACCCACCCTATGATGACCTGATCCACGACTTAGGTACGAGTCTTGGTCACCGGGATGAATGTCTCTGATAAACTCTGGAACTCCCTATCTCTTTCTGTATTTCCATGTACCTATGACCTAAACCCATTGAAGAGGGGGATTTCAAGACATTTATCCCATTCTTTTTGGCTAACTCTCTCGGACCAGCTCGGGGGATTGGCATCTAAGTGGGCATTTTTTGTATAATAGTTTTTGTTGCCATTGGCTGGTTTTCTCTAACATAAAAAACACACTCACGCGGTACAGTGACATGCCAACAAGGAGCTTTGCCTCACATCTCTGGCCTGACATGTGTGGACACAGTACGATATCATCTACGGAATCATGATAGTGTGTTTTATTGCTCCAGTGCGGTGTAAGATGCTGCACGTGGGTGTGATAACGATATAAGGCAATGGATGTTTCGTTGATATACATTACCGTACTCTCTCTCTCTCTCTCTCTCTCTCTCTCTCACATTTCTTTAGCTGTGACTCGTCTGCCTTTCTTCAGCGACCCAGGAAAATAATCAACAAGTGGTAGGAGGTCATCGTGTTGGTGGTGG
>NC_059303.1:14578208-14598208 GCF_017591435.1 Portunus trituberculatus | reverse complement strand
AAAAGAGGGCCCTCTTATTTGCCAGTTCCCTTGCAGGTCAAAGAGTAAGCCGAAAGAAAGGGACATATGTCTTGAAACCTCCCTCTTAAATGAAGTCAAGTCTTAGGAAGAAGGAAATACAGAAACAGGCAGGGAGTTCCAAAACTTACGAGAGAAAGGTATGAATGATTGAGAGTACTGGCTAACTCTTGCATTGGGGAGTTGGGCAGAATAGTGTTGAGACATTATATCATTAATTTACATCCTTTAATTCTTTCACTGTGACTTTCAGTAATTCACAGCACCTAAAGTTATGTATGAAATCTTTATAAGCATGAAAAGAAAGAGGAAATTAGAACCAATGATTATTCAGTTTCGAGCGAGTAAAATATTTCTAAGTGAGTAGATAAGTAATGATGCCCCGGAGTGGTTATTGATTAAAAAAAGAAAACAGGAGTGTCAAATAGCAGCAAAAAGGTTAGTATGTAGTCATGATGTTGTTAAGCGTGTAACCATCACTGGGAGCGATTAAGAGAAGTCTGTCATAACATAGACTCAACTCTGGAACTCCCTACTTGCTTCTGTATTTCCAACTTCCCATGACTTGTCTTCATTTAATTAAGAGGGAGGTTTCAAGACATTTATCCCTTTTCTAGGCAAACTTCTGACCTGCAAGGGGACTGGTAACTAAGTGGGCCTTTTCTTATTTATATTGCCCTTTGCCAGCTTTCCCCTCTTACATAAAGAAACTGATCAAGAAAGCTGCAGGATGTGTTATTACTGCTCAAAATACGCTTATCAAGCCTGGGGATACGGGGCTCACTGACTGATCTACATGCGCTGACTGAGAGAAAACTGAAGAGAGAGAGAGAGAGAGAGAGAGAGAGAGAGAGAGAGAGAGAGAGAGAGAGAGAGAGAGAGAGAGAATAGACGTTTAAATACAAAATGTCATATACTATTACATTTCCACACGGACTACAATAAAAAAAATGAATACTGGTGTGGTGTGTGTGTGTGTGTGTGTGTGTATTTCACTGTTTGATCTGCTGCAGTCTCTGACGAGACAGCCAGACGTTACCCTACGGAACGAGCTCAGAGCTCATTATTTCCGATCTTTGGATAGGCCTGAGACCAGGCACACACCACACACCGGGACAACAAGGTCACAATTCCTCGATTTACATCCCGTACCTACTCACTGCTAGGTGAACAGGGGCTTCACGTGAAAGGAGACACACCCAAATATCTCCACCCGGCCAGGGAATCGAACCCCGGTCCTCTGGCTTGTGAAACCAACGCTCTAACCACTGAGCTACCTGACGTGTGTGTGTGTGTGTGTGTGTGTGTGTGTGTGTGTGTGTGTGTGTGTGTGTGTGTGTGTGTGTGTGTGTGTGTGTGTGTGTGTGTGTGTGTGTGTGTGTGTGTGTGTGTGTGTGTGTGTGTGTGGTAGGCAGTGTGGTCGTAACAATATGGTCGTTATGAAGTGATTGTGTGCGTTGTCTTTAAGGCAGTGGACGTAACTAAGAGAGAGAGAGAGAGAGAGAGAGAGAGAGAGAGAGAGAGACTCATCCTTGCCTTTCATCAATTCTAATTCTGATTCTCTCTCTCTCTCTCTCTCTCTCTCTCTCTCTCTCTCTCTCTCTCTCTCTCTCTCTCTCTCTCTCTCTTTCTTCATATTAGATTCTTTTCCTTCCGCCATCTCCCTTCTATTGTTCTTTTCCTTAGTGTTTCCATTACTTTACCTTTCCGCATCTTAAAATAACACTTTTCTCTATCTCCATCTTTCTCTTAATGTCGCCTCTCTCTTTCCTTTCCTTTACTTCCACTACACTTTAGCTTTTCTCCTTTACTTTCATTCCTTTTTTCCTTCCTCTCTCTCCTTCCTTCCCTCTTTCCTTCTATCTCTTCGCTCTTCCTCAGTTCTGGTTTTCTTCCTCCCCTTTCCCTCCGTTCTCTCTCTCGCTCTCTCTGTCTCTGTCTCTGTCTTTACATCTTTCTCTAGTTACCTCTGACTTCCCTCGTTCAATGTATTTTTTCCCTCTCTCCCTCCCTCTGATTTCCTCCTTCTCTTATTACCTCGCATTCCTTTCCATCTCCATCCTTCTCTTCCTTCTCTCCTTTCCCTTTCCCTGTGTTAGAATGCTCCTTTACTCACATATCAGATATTTTTTCCTACTCTCTCTCTCTCTCTCTCTCTCTCTCTCTCTCTCTCTCTCTCTCTCTCTCTCTCTCTCTCTCTCTCTCTCTCTGGTACAGGTGCATTTGTTACCTGTAAATGTGTTTGTTTCTTTCTCACCTTTACACTGTGACTTTCTTTGTGCAAGGCGGATTCATGTTGTTTTGCTAGCCTTCTCTTCCTCCTCCTCCTCCTCCTCCTCCTCCTCCTCCTCCTCCTCCTCCTCCTCCTCCTCCTCCTCCTCCTCCTCCTCCTCCTCCTCCTCCTCCTCCTCCTCCTCCTCCTCCTCCTCCTCCTCCTCCTCCTCCTCCTCCTCCTCCTCTCTCCTCCTCTTCCTTGTCCTCTTCCTCCTCCTCCTCGTTCTCCTCCTCCTTCTTCTCCTCATCATCACTAGAATTACTTTTTTACTTGACGTCATATGGAAACGTTCTTTGCACAGAAACACACACACACACACACACACACACACACACACACACACACACACACACACACACACACACACACACACACACACACACACACACACACACACACACACACACACACACACTGGCCGCGCTCAACCTGCCTATGCATAATATAGAGACTGTGAGGCTGGACTGCGAGAGAGAGGGAAGGAGGGAAGGAGAGAGATGGCGGGGTGGAGGGAAGGAGGAATGGAGAGACGGAAGGAAAGGGGTAAGGTGGACTGAAGAATGGAGAGACAAATCAACATATGGATGAAGGGAAGGAGGGAGGAATGTGAAGGAAAGGGAAGGTAAGGCACTCAGCTTCTATTCACCGGCCCGTTCACTGGTGGATGTGTTAAGCGGCCACAAGCTTAGGCCGAAAGAGGATGTACTGTTGTGTAGGATGTGTGGCAATACTGTTACACTACATCTCATCAACTCTATTCTAACTGACAGTCTTCACCCTCTCTCTCTCTCTCTCTCTCTCTCTCTCTCTCTCTCTCTCTCTCTCTCTCTCTCTCTCTCTTTTTTATTTATACCATGTGGAGTTTTCACGGAAATTTATGGGCTAAAGGGGATACTTTTTGGGTATCTCCTATCTTAAAGCTCACCCGCTAGAAAACTGTTGCCCCGAGTGAGGAAGCCCCACCTAGATAGAGAGAGATAGATAGATAGTTTAGTGACCACATCAATACAAATTATAATATACATATACAACTAACTTCCTAAACTAAATTAACAATAAACATTTAACTAACATTTGGAATCACAACAATGTAGTCCACAAATATAATCTACACAAAATTTACGTTTTAATTATACATTCCTAAGATATCATGATTGATTTTACAACATGTGTCATGGGGGATATCAGGGGAAAATAGTTCTTCAAGGATGGTAACATTATACCTCACTCTGATGTTTCCTGTTATAGAAAAGTCCTCAACCACGTGCCTCTCTGTCTGAACTCCTCTGCCACATACACACACACGTTCTTCAAAAGGAAGACGGCAACGACCTCGTCTATTCCAACAGCCGGTTTCTACGATAAGATTGTGGCCACTTACTCGGAAACGAGAAAACGCTATGCGGTCGGACTCGTTTATCAGATGTTTATTTGTATATATATGGTGTACCGATAAGCTTGGATTGATCTCTCTAAGTACACCTTGATGAATTAGAATTCTCTATTACATTATGTACATTACTCGTTAAAGAGGTCGGGTCGGGAGGATCATTATCAATTAAATTTTGAATTAATTTGCCCATGTGCGTGTTTGTGATGGTCACCATTCGGATGGAAAGTGTTAATGGGTCATCTGACATACTTGACCTCTGAGACCATATACTACTAAAAAACTTCAGTTGTTTGAACTTAATCAAATCTGGGAGCAGAGGGTAACCAGCTTCAGCATAACAGACCAAGTTTGATGTTGTTTTCCTGACCCCAAGTAGTTGTTTAATTATACAGCTTAATAGCAGGCTTGATATCAGCCCCTACCCAGGACTCACATCCATACAGCAGGGATGACATCATGGCAGCATCGAAGACTTGTCGCTTTACAACAAATGGAATATCATTGTTTTTCTTGAGAAAGGACACATACTATAATACGTGGGACAGTTTTCTTTTAGCATGCTCCCGGACAGCCGAGGACACTGAACCGTCAGTTCTCTCTCTTCTCCATTAATTACAAAATATTTTGTCTTAGTGCAGTTGATTACCATACCAAACTCTTCACAAAAATTTTTCAGTATTTCTAACATTTTTTTTAACAAATTCTGTCTACTAGTTGACAATAATACTGTATCATCCATGAGAACCAGTATATGTATCCATCCGATGAGTTGCTCAGGTTGACAATTTTCTTTCATGAGGCGAATAAGTTCATTAACAAATACAATAAACAAAAAAACAAGATGTAGGCGAACCCTGTCTGACTCTACGTGTAGCTGTCACCACAGCCCCGCCTATCAAACTTTCTGTAACACGGTACATGGCCATTAGCGCCGCCACCATCACTGTACCACACCCATAACGCCGTAACACAGCAAACAACTTTTTCCTCGGGACTAAGTCGTACGCCTTTGAAAAGTCAATGAAAGTTATATACAATTTTGTTTTCTTCCGTCTGGCCATGTCAGAGAGATTGCGAAGCGTAACGATATGTTCAATACAACTACGCCTTCTTTGTGCCCCAGCTTGTTCCCTAAAAGGCTTGAACCACAGGCTTAACCGCTGGCACAGAACCATATCGTATAATTTAGCCAAGGTGTTGATTACACTTATACCTCGGTAATTACTCGGGTCTTTTCTGTCACCTTTCTTGAAAACTGTAAAAACCTTTGCTCTTATCCATGATTGAGGATAACTACCTGCTATCCAATGAACTGGCAACAGAGAGAATACACCAGGAGGTATTCCATCAGGCCCGCAGGCTTTATGAGGTTTCATCCTCTTCGACTGTTCTTGCACCTCTGCGGGCGTGATTGGCTCATCAAGAAAAGGGATAGTGACGCCATTTGTTTCGTCGTCTCCGTCTTGGTCCGTGTCATCAGTGGGGTGGTTCAGTACTGCTTCAAAGTGCGATTTGAAATCCTGGTCACTGGGACACTGTAGGATGACCAATGATAGAGCGGGCAGGACGTTGCAACTTTAATGCTGTGTTGTTTCAACCTGCAAGTGCCACTTATCATAATAACAAACCCCTAGATGATTACATGTATCTCCCAAGCAACTGCTAACTAAGCTAAACACAAGACACATAAACCACAGCAGATATCATGAATCACACACAATAAATATGTTCTGCACATAAGTCACATCATCAAAGGCGTACATAGTAATATACGTAGAAACTTACGCGGTACCTCCCGTCACTGGACACCCACAATGCATCCTAAAGCACACACAGATCGGCGGACCCTGCACAACCCTTGGCGATAACAACGTCGGTCACCGGCATTCCACCACCTACTCCCAGTATCGCAGCCGTCACCGTGTAAATCCTTACAAGGCCGACCCAGGAGCACGGGCACCTCACACAGCCGGCACCGCCTGCGTGTCGACAAACCCCTGGCCACGTCACGACTGGCCACCCAGAGTGAACCCATGAAAGACCTCACCTCCGTAACTAATGTAAATCCTCACTCAAGTAACATACAAAAAATACAATACATACATTTTTATTAATATAACAGAGAAATATACTTACAAAATACATGAAACAAGAAAACTTAATAATACACAGGACCGTCCCGAACCCGGGCGAAAACGAACGACCACAACTACCGCTAAGTATCCCAATTAATCGTGATTCATGATACACTCCCCGATTAAGTCATCTCTTCCACTGGGAGTACTACAACTAATTTGTGCACCGATCTGCTAACACAAACATCCTCTTGGCCCTTGTATGTACGTCCGGGTCTTCTGATTTTATACCGAACAATTACATCTCTTACTCTCTCATCTCTACTTGGCATTACTGATTTTACTTGAGCAAGTCTCCACTGCCCTCTAATTGCATCTTTGTCTTGAAGAAGGACTATGTCGCCTGGTTTTACATTTCTTTTGTCAACGTGCCACTTTTGTCTTACTATGAGAGTTGGGAAATAGTCTCTGTGCCACTTCCTCCAAAAACTATTCACGATCTCATCCATGAACATCAGTCTGCACTTACTACTTTGAGGTTCCTGCATCATTGTCCCTGCAGGCGCACTGTTATTAGTCCTGCCCAATAATAAATCATTAGGGCACAAATACAACCCCATCTCAACATCAATGCCAGGCTTCATACCAATGGGCCTATCATTCAGAAGATTTGCTGTTTCAAATAAGACAGTCTGCAGTTCCCCAAAAGTCAGTCTAGAATCACTAATAGCAATAGCTAAAGCCCGTTTCACTGATCTTATTAAGGCTTCACTGCAACCATTTTGCCAGGGGGCCTCAGCTGATTTATTGAATACCCATGTGGTGCCCTTGTTGACACTGGAATTCATGATCTCTGGTACATTCCAATTTTGCCTAATCAGTTTCAGTTCCTTACTTGCTGCAACTAATTGAGTACCTGAATCTGAATGTATAGTATGAGGATATCCTCTTATGGCTACAAATCGTCTGAATACAGTCAGAAAACTTTCAGTGTTATATCTGTCTGCCAAATCCAAGTACACTGCACGGGTCACAAGACAACTGAAAATGATACCATATGCTTTACCTACAGTACGCCTTTTAACTGTGTCCTTGATAGCAAATGGCCCAAATAAGTCTAACGAAGTGTAATAGAATGGAGGGGCAGGTTTTAGTCTCTCAGAGCATAATTCACCCATTCTCTGTTCAACAGTCACTGTTTCTAACTTTCTACAGATAATACATTGCCTCTTAATATTCTTTATTAGGCGTCGTGCACCTGGGGTCCAAAACTTGTGTTGCAATTTGGCTAACGTTTTCTCTATTCCTCCATGATCGATCTCATGTAGATGTTTGATATACAGTTTAACAACCTTACTGTTTGAGGGCATGAGGATAAAGAGATCCATGTTCCAATTTTCTTTAAGCCAACGAGACATTCTTTCACCTACCAGTATAATACCTTCACTGTTCATGTTAACTCCTAGTCTCTGATAGTCATGCTTCCAGTTGGGTTGCAAAGCCTTCTGCTCTACTCGGACGAGATATTTTCGGCATCTCTAAGTCCGTCCGTAGTGGGTTGACACAAAGCAGCCTTAAAGGACCTCGTCTTTGCTGCTGCGATTACCCGTGCCGTCACTCGTAGCAGTTTGTTGTAGCTACTATACCTTTCTATCTTTATGAGGGTAGAATCTGACTCCTGTACCGTGGCAGCTTCACACATCAAAGTGACACCTACTCTGTCAGGTAGATCTTCATTACACAACTTACTGATTGGCCATTCAGAGATCCTGTCTGAAAGGAAATCCGGTCCTTTCTGCCACAAGGAATTGCTGCGTAGGTAGTTAGGATGACAAGGCCTAGTTGTTAGGTCAGCTGGATTTTCACTAGTTTTTACCCACCACCAGTCATTAGGATCTGTCTTCATCTGAATTTCAGCAACTCTGTTAGCCACAAAAGTACCGAAACCATAAGATTCCTTTTGAATTTGAGCTCTTACGATGGATGAGTCAACTATGTGCAAGACAGACTGAAATTTCCAATCAGATTCCTTTTCAATAGTGAGACGTAAACGGCATGACAACACTGCACCACACAACTCTAAACGAGGTATCGTTATCTGCTTGACAGGAGCTATACGATTTTTTGCCATAATTAGGCGTGACTCAAAGCGCCCGTCATCCAACTCCCACCTGATGTATGCACATGCACCATAAGCGAGTGAGCTACCATCCGAGAAAATTACAAGGACCGGGTCTCCTACTGCATTGTTAGGCTTGACACACCTAGCAAAAGTTACAGACTCTAATTCATACATTTCGTGGAAGAGCTTGACCCATTTTTCCTTCAATCTGTCTGGTAGCACATCATCCCATCCGTATGCAGCACCTGCATTTTTTTCACTGGTAACAATTTCCCTCATCAACAATTTTGGGATCAATGTAAAGGGACAATTAAACCCAACGGGTCATACACAGTTGAAACTTGGCTTAGTACTACTCTCTTAGTTAAAGTCTTAGGTATTTGACTCTCCAAATTTGATTTAGTTAAGCAGGGACCTTCTCGTACATTCCTGAACTTCTTTGAAAAATTCAACGTGACCCTGTATCCAAATGTATCTTCCCTAGGGTCCCACTTTAGACCAAAAATCCGTTGCTCATGACTATCTAGGAGACCCAAATCTGTGTCACTCAGTTCGTCACCAGCCATAATCCACTGCTTGATTTTAAAACCTCCTTGGCTCAAAACTAGATCAATATCACTGACTAATTGTCGAGCTTCATGCATATCATCACAACTGTGCACAATGTCATCTACATATGAGTTTTTGGTTACAACATCTTTAACTTTAGGAAACTTTGTTTCATACATCTCCACGGTCTTCTTTAGGGCTGTCATAGCAATGACACCACTGGGTTTATCACCGAAAGTTACTGCAGTCATGATGTAATGGTCAGGTGGTCTTTCGTTGTCCATATTCCGCCAAAGAAACCTATGGGTATGTTGATCCAAAGTTCCCATTTTCACAGAGTTATACATCTTAGAAATGTCACCTGTAACAGCAAACTTTCCCTGACGAAACCTTATGAGGATGCCTAATAAACTGTTCAGGACATCTGGACCTTTGGCCCAATAATCGTTCAATATATGGCCCATGTAGGAGGCTGAGGAGTTGAACACAATGCGAAGGGGAGTTGAACTGGAGCTAGGTTTGAGGACTTCATGATGATGAATATAATGTACTGGTCCTTCATAGTTGTTCAACTCCTTGATGGATAACCTTCTGGCAACCCCTCTGTTCACCATATCCTGGATTTGGTCATTATATAATCCACAATAGTGCGTCCCCAATTTACTGAGTCTTTTTTCAGTTGACTTCAAACGAGCAACAGCAACAGATACATTATTAGGTAAATCTTCAGGCTCTCTAATCCAAGGATATTTGACAGTCCAACATTTTTCATCAGGATCATGGTTCAGACCTGCGCTAATCAATGCCAACTCTCTCTCTTCCTTAAGGTTGTAATTTTTGTCTCCTGGGGTACATGAACCACATTTACAACCTCCACATTTGGGGACACAATAAGTACCTAAACCTTCAATTTCAAAAAACTTCTCTAAATTCATCTTCAACTTAAAGTTATCTTCCTCTCTTAACTCACTAAGGTTCCTGGAACAAGCAATATGACTAATCCTGACTCCAAAAACATTGCTCCCTGGTTTATGGAACTTGATCAAAGGGTGTGACCCACGAATGCAGTACCCGAACATACTCCGCATAAGCTGTAAGGTACCCACAGACGATATAACCTCAGGCATTAGGTTACACCAGTCCGTACCTATTAATAAATCAATGTCGCCCTCTGGCATGTCAAGATCAGTAACAGAAACGCCTTCAAATAATTTCGTCACTTCAGTTAAGTCTACCTTACAAACGGTTGATGTTATGCTCTCAATACCGTATGCAGTAATACGCCAAATTTTCCCATCCAAATCCTTAAGGGGGATGATATATTCTCGACTATGCAGCCGTTCGGTTCTCCCACCAACCTTAGTGACTGACAGAGTTACTTCTTTACCGGTGAGGCCCAATCTAGACGCTGCGTCAAATCTCACCAAAGTTATGTCACTTCCAGGATCCCAAAGTGTGTTCAAAGGTGTGGAACAGTTGGTGGAATACAATTTGTTCATCATCAACAGTGTCCTGTCTCTTACTCTACTTTCCAATTTTCCCGTCAGTGTCATGTGGAACATTAGCCCCTCAATATAGGCTTCATGAAGTAAGGGATGGTGGTCCTTGCCACACCTTTGTCCATCCGAGACAATATTACATGGTCTCTTCGACCAGCACTTCTTTGACATATGACTCCCCTTTAGACAACTGAAACAAATCCGATTTCTCTTCACTACTTCCACTTTATCACTATTGCTCATTCCCACGAACTCATTACAATTATGTATGCTGTGGGAGTAAGAATCATGTAGCCAACACTTAATACCCTGATATTGAGACTGCTCTGAATCACCCTTTCCCAATCCTAGATCACGTATGGACTGTGTTAATTGATTCAAGCATTGCTTCATTTCATTCTGATCTTCCTGGAGTTTCTTGATAATAGATGTCATGCCACCATCACTTCCTTCTTTATCTACCTGACTAATGGCATTATGACAAATTTTGTTGCTTGCGTTACATCTTATGCTTGAATCCATATACTCAAGTACCCTTTTTTTCCCTGAGTAAAAACTCCATTAATCTTTCAAAAAGATCTGTGGAATTTCTATATTTCTCAGACCAAATAACCCACTCACGTCTCTGTGTGCCAGGCATAATTCTCTCCACAAAGCTCACCATGTTTACAGTGTTCATTTCTCTCTCTAGATTCATCCTTCTCATGTCAAGCCAGCATCTTTCAAACTTTTCTACCATCCTAACGAACCCTTTGATATCACCTTCATTGATAGGTTTGGTTGACTTCAAATCACATAACAGGGTATCCACTAATTTACAATTATCTCCAAATTTTTCATCTAATCTGTTGAACATTTTGTCATAATCATTCTCTACTCCTTGGACGGCATCGAGTGCTGCACCACTCAGACATGACCTTAGAGCATAAGGGTCTTTACGAAAACTACTTTCCATCAATCTCTTATAGTCTTCCTTGAAGGTGGGGTAGGTCCTAATCTCCCCATTAAACACTGGAGGCTGAATACTTTTCACCTTAAGCAATCCATCTTTGTCTGGATCCTTCCCTGAACACAATTTACGTTCAGTGGCCACCAAATCAAGCTTTCTCCTTTCTAGTTCATCAATGTATTGTTCAGCTTCCGCAATGACACTTTCTTCCTCACCATTTTTTACGAGGATCGACACGTATTCCTCGTGACATCGTTCAACTTTCGTAAACACATCACATACCTCTGCACAGATGTCACTTAACACAACGTTAGCGTCACGCCGAGTAACTGCTTCATCAAAAAGCTTGCATTTCCTCGTGAATGTCCTCTTGGCTACCGTGCGTGCATCCTTCACCTTCTGTATGTCCTTCCCATCCATCTTGGAGCCGCGTTGAAATGTAGGATGACCAATGATAGAGCGGGCAGGACGTTGCAACTTTAATGCTGTGTTGTTTCAACCTGCAAGTGCCACTTATCATAATAACAAACCCCTAGATGATTACATGTATCTCCCAAGCAACTGCTAACTAAGCTAAACACAAGACACATAAACCACAGCAGATATCATGAATCACACACAATAAATATGTTCTGCACATAAGTCACATCATCAAAGGCGTACATAGTAATATACGTAGAAACTTACGCGGTACCTCCCGTCACTGGACACCCACAATGCATCCTAAAGCACACACAGATCGGCGGACCCTGCACAACCCTTGGCGATAACAACGTCGGTCACCGGCATTCCACCACCTACTCCCAGTATCGCAGCCGTCACCGTGTAAATCCTTACAAGGCCGACCCAGGAGCACGGGCACCTCACACAGCCGGCACCGCCTGCGTGTCGACAAACCCTGGCCACGTCACGACTGGCCACCCAGAGTGAACCCATGAAAGACCTCACCTCCGTAACTAATGTAAATCCTCACTCAAGTAACATACAAAAAATACAATACATACATTTTTATTAATGTAACAGAGAAATATACTTACAAAATACATGAAACAAGAAAACTTAATAATACACGGGCGAAAACGAACGACCACAACTACCGCTAAGTACAGTACTAGTAAAATTACCAACTTCCCGTTCATTTTGCCGCACACTATTCTGTGCACAAGTATATAGTGTGTTGGGTAACTCCCGAAGGCTGACTGACCTCTAAGAATCAGTCTCCGTAGGTTAGCAACTCTTCCAGCCCTCCATGACAGCTGTTGACTATATAGCCTTATCAGTCATATCTCCGTCAAACCTCACTGTAAGTCTAGCTCTCTTTTGACAGATGTGGAACTAGAGTGGCAGCGCACAGACACGAAAAAATACCAGCTGTTCGAGAGCCGTTTGTTTATCTTGCCGCCATGACACACACACACCTACACTCGGACCGTGGACAGGATTCGAACCCGTGCGCTAGGACGGACCCCAAAGCGCGCATGGTTCTCTCTCTCTCTCTCTCTCTCTCTCTCTCTCTCTCTCTCTCTCTCTCTCTCTCTCTCTCTCTCTCTCTTCGCTACTTTCATGCTAACTGCTCGTCTGATCTTGGCAAGTGTACGCCTCCTCTCTTCTTTTCTTTTTCTTGTTGCTTTTTTTTTCACTCGTATTCTGTTAACTAGCATTCTCCCGGAGCCGCTAGCCTGTCAATAGTTACTGTAAACAGCCGCTGCAGGAGGTGATGGTGAAGGTGGTGGTGGTATGGTGGTGTCTGGTTGTGTTGTGTGATGGTGGTAGTGGTGGTGGTCTCTGAATCTTCCTCCATTCTCATTCTGGTTTCCTCAACTGCTTCAAGAGGAATGTTTCAATATAAATACTCAAATTTTGGATGGTTATTTTACTATGCTTTATAAACATTGGCACTTTGACTGGGTCTGTTTTATTTATGGCTCTATTTCCCGAGGCTAAAGCTCCTTCTTGCATAGATAAAATGGTAAACAGATAAAAAAGAAAGAGCCAGCCACGGAACACGGCTCGCCATTGTGCTGCGAGAGTAACAGAAACAGCCTCTCGTTGTGCCAGGAGCCGCCCAGTGCATTAATCATGTCACAGATAACACAGTCTCTCGTGTATTGCAGTAAATACTTCATAGCCTTCACCTATTTCTCCGAAGTCAACCAGTGTTTTCTTTTTCTTTTTCTTTTTTTTTCTTTTTTTTTTTATTTAACATGAGGTGTTGGGCTTGCGCTGCAGCGTCTCTGGGGAATAGCCTGTCAAGCTAACGTGGGGCTAAGGTTTGGGTCAGAGCTGGGCGTGGTGAGAATGATGCTGATGATGATGATGGTGATGATGTTAATGATCTTGATAATTTTTCTTGTAATAATGATAGTAATAGTAACATAAATTCGAATAATGATGATGATGATGATGATGATGATAACGATAATAATAATGATAATAATAATAATAATGATAATAATGATAATAATAATAATAATAATAATAATAATAATGATAATAATAATAATAATAATAATAATAATAATAATAATAATAATAATAATAATAATAAAAATGGTATTAATAATCGTCATCATCATAATCGTCACCATCATAATAATAACAAAGACAATGACAACAATAACGATAAAAAGAACGGCTGTCACCAACAGTAATAATTGCCATTACATAACAAAGAACAATAAAACACAAATTTGATAAAGTAAATGATTAAGCAACGGAAACTGAAAGATGTAGCTGTACGTTAGAATGAATAATTATGCACTACAATATATAGCTACTAAATAAATAATACGCCAGAATAATACAATGAGAGGAGGCAAGTGCACCCCTTCCCTTGGTATCGCCTTGCTACCAAGTGTTGAGTCGCTGCCAGAACACTGCTTGTGAGGAGTAGCAGCGGCAGGATAGAGGGCAGGGCAGGGAACAGGGTAAGTTGCAGGGCAGGTGGTTGAAGTGCAGTGCGGTGTAAGGTGAATGAATCAGTAACAAGGATGAATGTGTAACGAGATGAATAAAAACCCTGTTATTGTCCATGCATTGTTTACCACAAGTGGAATGAGTTGGGATGACAGTTTGGACACGGCCACTTATGATATATTGATACAGTGTGTGTGTGTGTGTGTGTGTGTGTGTGTGTGTGTGTGTGTGTGTGTGTGTGTGTTACATTCAAAGTTATCGTTTTCCTTAGTTATTTCGACATCTATGTAAGCTTAGCATAGTTTCTCTTCTTTACTTTAGATTTTAGAGCAATTTACTTATTTTTATCCGCTCCACATGTTAACTCAATGTCTTCCACAAAACTTCCACATTGTATAAAAAGTTTTGTTGTCTCTCGCCGTGTTTTGGTTCAGTACATTCTTGTCTACTTTTGAACTGTTCTCTTCAGAAGTTACTACGTTCAGTAGACCTTCTCATGTTCGTTGGCTTGGTCAGAGACCATTGTATGTAAAAAAAACTTTATGCTGAGCAGTCATTCCAGGGGACAGACTCCTCATTTAAAAGATACAATGAAACACTTTTTGCTGATCTTTTGTCAGAGAGAGAGAGAGAGAGAGAGAGAGAGAGAGAGTGGAAAAGCAAGCCAACCATTAACAGTTTTCAAAGAAACTAATAAATGATAAAATGAAGAATGGGAAAAAAAACTAAACGGCCTTTGAGAAGATATTTATTATACCCACAAGTAATATACATCTCTTTTACGTTCGATTTGTTTTATTTATTCTTTATTCCTTCACTGCAAAATTCCCTGATGATGAAACCTTTTGTGTCACGCTTTTCTGAATCGTTTCCGTGTATCTTTTTTTCTATATTTTCTTTTTTGTCGTTATTATTATTTTTATTTCCCTTGCGACGAACGATTGGGCTTTACATCTCTTCCTCCCTCGGGACAGTCTCCGCCCTCCGCTGTGGATGTATTTTAGTCACGTATGATAGCCACCTTTGCTTTAGTCTTTTAATCCCTGCAGTAAATAAAATAAAAAAAAAGAATTCTCCATCCTCTCCCTGCTCGTTGTGAAATAGATATATATACAAATAGATGAATTAATAAAACTGTTTCTTTCTACCCCACATTTATTAAGACTCTCTCTCTCTCTCTCTCTCTCTCTCTCTCTCTCTCTCTCTCTCTCTCTCTCTCTCTCTCTCTTGTAAAGTTACACACCTTTTCCTCCTCCTTTCTTCACCTCCTCCTCCTCCTCCTCCTCCTCCTCCTCCTCCTCCTCCTCCTCCTCCTCCTCCTCCTCCTCCTTCTCCTCCTCCTCCTCCTCCTCCTCTTTCTCTTCCTTTTCCCCTTCCTCTTCCTCTTCTTCTTCTTCCTTTTCCTCGTCCTCGTCCTCGTCCTCTTCCTCTTCCTTTTCCTCGTCTTCGTCCTCGTCCTCTTCGTCTTCCTCTTCGTCTTCCTCTTCTTCTTCTTCCTCTTCCTCTTCCTCTTCCTCTTCCTCCTCCTCCTCCTCCTCCTCCTCCTCCTCCTCCTCCTCCTCCTCCTCCTCCTCCTCCTCCGCGTGAGTCCCCTGTAGCTGGTAACACTGGCGCCGATAATAGGTGTTCCCTGTGGACATAATTTCACTGTCTTGGTGATTTACAAAGAGGAGGCGGCAAGGTGGTGTTTTGTGACTACTTTGTTTTGATAGTTTACGAGACGATGGTGGATTGCCAGGCTAATGAATAGTGATGAACGGGGAGAGAGGAGGAGAGGAAGAGGGAGAGGGAGTAGGTGCAGTACTTTATTTTACCCGTTCACTACTGGGACGTATTTTTATCATGAGTTTTGGGTACGGTAAGACGACTTTTTTTTTACATTAGGTATATGAAGGTCAGAAGATTAATATCCAGAGTTTTCACTATTTTAATCCCCCCACATATGTTTCTGAAGCTGTTTAAAATCAGCAAATAGCAAGTAGAATAAATATGTAAACGCATCATGGTACTGAATGGGTTAAGTAACATAGAGTGTACCTTGACATCTAAAACAGTGCCCCTTTCCGCTTCAACAAGAACACAGGTCGGATTCAGCAGAGCGCATTGCCTCGCTCGCTCGCCGGACGAACACTCAACCCTCACTCAACTTTTTTCCTCCTCAACGACCTGTGGAGTGGAGGAGTGGAGGCGCGTGGTGGACTATATCATGAGACACTATGGCCCATTTTCTGAAACACTTCCGTGCCGCACTTCACCATTTCCAAAGTGCTCAGGTGACATGGGTTTTTAGGATGTTTCTGTAATTTTGGTGACATGTTAACAAGTTTTCTGCATTACCAACAGGACATATACTGTTTAGAACTTGGCTAATCGTCTCTGTGGTCCTTGATAGTTGTCGCGGTGAGAGAGGGAAGTGTTTCAGAGTATGGCGTTATAACAGGCCATAAGGTGGAGAATGTGTGGATGGTGCTGGTTAATTGGGATCTGCATTTTGAAACACTTCTGGGCCATGTATGTCCACTTCATTCAAGACTCTATTTGAAGTTACACTGGTTTTTAGTGGTTGCTTTTATGGTTCATGACATATGAACAACATTTCCACAGTAATAGCACAAGAAATAGTCTTAAGTACCCGACTAGTCATCTCTGTGGTCTTTGGAAATAGTCGTGGTGAGAAAGCAGAGCACATCAGAATAGTGTCTCAGCGGAGTGTTCCCCTTTACCTTGGGCGAGAAGACTAAGAATCTATTTCTACGGCGCTCATTAAACACTTATTACATCATTCCGTGGGGGCGTGTCTTGACTCGAGATGGGCTGTCGGCAGGCTCACACGAGGATATGTAAAGCTGCGACAAGGGATGCTGGATAGAATATGCTTCGTAAGGTTAGGTTAGGGTAGTTTACGGCACGTTAGGTTGAATAATTTTGTAAGTGATGCTAGTTTTGGATGAGGTTAGGCTAGGTTAGGTTAGTGTATGGAAAGTGATGTTATGTAGGCTTTGATACATTGGAAAGAGAAGACAGGATTCGCTATGACTTTTGATGTGTTTTAAATGTAGTTTTATGTTAGCATTCAAAATCATATTCTGAAACACACTGCACCGCTCCTCCACAACTTACATAATCGCTCTAGTCAAAGTTACATTAAATTTTAAGACTTTTCCGGTTTTAGTAAAATATTAACAAGATTTTTACATTACTAACAGCAAAAACACCTGTAGGAAACCAGTTAATCATCTCTGTAGCCTTTGAATAGTGATGCTAAGAGAGCGAAACGTTTCTGAATATGGACCTCACCTCTACGCGTCTTGAGTCTTAAGAGGTGAGAGCAGAACAAGGTAAAATGAGCAAGGCGGAGAGACTGGTGTATATTACAATTACAGGACTAGCGCTGGGATAATCATTGCCGTGTTACCAGTGCGTGTTGTATTCCGTTGCGTGTCTTCTAAATCGAGGTATGGTGCAGTACGACGCGGTAAGGGGGCGAGAAGGGAGAAGGAGAAGAGAGTATAGGAAGTACTGTATATTGAGTATCACTGCTAGGATAACCATTACCACGCTATCAGTTATCGGCCGTGCCTTGCTTCGTGCGTGGATTGGCGGGGGAATGAGGGAGTACAGGGAACAGGTTGTGGTTGGCAGCACATGTGGTGTTGGGGGCTTGGGCAACAGAGGTGTGCTGGTTGTGGCGATCACAGGGTGTTGTAGCTCTTGCATCACACACCCTGCACGAGATGGGGCGGCCAGGCAAGGCGGCGGTGGTAGTGGTGGTGGTGGTGGCGCGCTAGCTTTTATGTTCCTTGTTCCATACGCTCTGTTTTGACTATCGGCTTTTCTTTACCTGTCGGTTGTTTTATGTTTTCAGACAAGGTAACATGGAAGTGTGGGATTTTCAAGTTAACACTCTTTCAGTTATATATAAATGTCTTTCCTATAAATGTTTGGCCTTACTTATTTAGATTATTGGATTTTGCTTTTCTCATTGGTTGTATTATTATTTTTAAGTAAGGTAATATTGAAGTGTAAGATTTTCAAGGGAACATTAATTCAACTCTGTGTATCTGTACGTATATATGTGCTGCCTTTGTGTCGTGTTCGCTATTGTAGTTATTCATTTCATCAACATTTCTCACCTCCAGATTTAATTTATATTTCATGAAGAGTTGTGTATGTTTAAGTTTGAGAAATTACTCTTACTCCAGACTCAAACCTTCGTTCAATATCAAAACAAGGAACTAACAGTAACAACAGCAAAAAGGTATGTGTGTGTGTGTGTGTGTGTGTGTGTGTGTGTGTGTGTGTGTGTGTGTGTGTGTGTGTGTGTGTGTGTGTGCGTGTGTGTGTGTTTTAAACATCTATGGCAGCATGAGTGAAGTAAGCGGCGGTGGCGGCAGCGGCGGCTAGAGTGTTCGTGTGCTTCTGAATTGAGTCTTTTTATTTTTCATTTTTATTTCTTTTTTTCCATTGATCACTTTGTTGTCTCTGACTTTCATTCACATTTTCCGGGTCGAGCGTCAGCCTTGGGAGAGTTCACGCACTGCTTGGCTGATTTGATTAATTGTTTACTGAGGGCGACGAGCGAACACTGATGAAGCAAAGAGAGAGAGAGAGAGAGAGAGAGAGAGATAAGATAAGTGAACAATGATTTAGTTAGCAAGAGCCTGTACACGTGTATACTGAGCATAGTCACGTAACTGACACATATCAGCTGTTCACTTTAACAGTATTTAATCGGACACAGAAGGCGATAGGGTATATTCTCTTCCTTTCTTACTCTCTCTCTCTCTCTCTCTCTCTCTCTCTCTCTCTCTCTCTCTCTCTCTCTCTCTCTGTCTATCTGTCTGTCTTAAGCCGAGTACATATAAGAATCCATTCATTCCTTGCACGTAATTGAAAACCAAGTTACGTCAGCCAAATCGTCGTTGATTGTCGCGAGCGTTCTCTAAAAATACCATTTCTACTCCATAAGTTTGCTTGTAACCTCTGCATCTGTCTACTGATGTGCTGATGAAAACAACGAAGTTATACTTGAGATAAGCTAGATAGAGAGAATAAAGTCAAATTTAAACAGAACAGAATGCCGCAAGCCGCCAGCCAGTCAGCCGTGACGCGATGGAAGCAGCTTAGGCTCCTTTGTTGCTAAATGTCAACTGTAGACTGTACTAACATCTCTCAAACCATCGCCGCTATCACCACCACCACCATCACCACCACCACCACCACCACCACCACCACCACCACCACCACCACAACAACAACAACAACAACAACAACAACAACTACTACTACTACTACTACTACTACTACTACTACTACTACTACTACTACTACTATTACTACTGCTGCTGCTGCAAACCATAGAATTTTACCATAAATCATTCACTCATAATTTTATAGCTTATATTTTTATCAGACACAAGGAAATCGAGACACTTTATCTCACTAATACTGTGTTTGTATTCACAGTGAGTTACGGAATAAATGGAAACAACATTACGACTTTACTCAAATTTATATGTGACTATTTTTATTCATACTGATTAACAGAAAATAATACCAAGAAAAAATACTGTTAAAAACGCAATATTTTCCTTGATTTATCCAGCCACTACCACCACCACCATCACAACTACCACCACCACCACCACCACCTCGTCCCAACCACCACCACATAAAAAAAACATAACTTTAATGCAAATTCCGGGTTACATATCTGAACAGTTGTAATCTGGCCGGAAGGGAAGAGAGGAAGCGAGAGCCAAGAAGGGAGGGAGGAGAAGGAAGGGGAATAGGGAGGGAGAGAAGAAGAAATGGAATACTGCAAAGGAAATGATGGTTAGAGGAATGTGGCCGAGAGAGAGAGAGAGAGAGAGAGAGAGAGAGAGAGAGAGAGAGGAAATTCTAACACATATGGAAAATGAAACACCAGCTCGCTCTCTCTCTCTCTCTCTCTCTCTCTCTCTCTCTCTCTGTTGCCCGATCGACTGGCGCGCGAATCTGTTTCAAGCAAGTCGATCTGGCGCGCCAAAAATTGCTTTAATCCCATAATAAAAGAATTTCACGACCGATCACTGTAAAAGCTGTTAACGCGCCCAGTGCAAAAATACATAGAAAGAAAAGTTGCCAAAAAATAATGGGGAAAAAATATCAGGAGTTCGTAATATCGAGAGAGAGAGAGAGAGAGAGAGAGAGAGAGAGAGAGAG
>NC_059303.1:14565708-14573208 GCF_017591435.1 Portunus trituberculatus | reverse complement strand
CCCTACAGTACTTGGACGCATTTTTATCATGAATTTTTGGTATGATCAGACGGTTTTATTGACATTAGGAAGGGTCTATAGAGGTCAGAAGATTAATGGCCAGAGTCTTCACTATTTTAATTCCCCACATGAGTTTCTTAAGCTGTATAACATTACCATATAGTAAGCTGAATAAATTTGGAAAGACATCATGGTACTAAAGGGGTTAAACTGGTATTACAAATCGATAGTTGGCCGTGTATACATATCTTGGACAATTCTAATACACTCTTTTTTAGACTCGTATTACAGATCAATAGAACCTCTTGTATGGTTGTTCGTGTATATGCATCTTGGACAATTCTAATACCAGTTTCAGCGATCCACTACTCTCTCCCACATCGCCACACTTCCTGCTTAATAAACCCATCATGCACTTCCTCCAAATCAGTGAATATCAAGCGCAAGTCTCTCTGCTCCTCTCTCTCTCTCTCTCTCTCTCTCTCTCTCTCTCTCTCTCTCTCTCTCTCTCTCTCTCTCTCTCTCTCTCTCTCTCTCTCTCTCTCTCTCTCTCTCTCTCTCTCTCTCTCTCTGTGCTTCTCCATTGTGTGCTTAACTGCAAAACTTGTATTCAGTGTGAATTCTCCTGCCATCAAACATAATTGCTCCTCTTTTATATACTTTCGTTATCATCTTTACTCTCTCTCTCTCTCTCTCTCTCTCTCTCTCTCTCTCTCTCTCTCTCTCTCTCTCTCTCTCTCTCTCTCTCTCTCTCTCTCTCTCTCTCTCTCTCTCTCGTCTACAGTTCTTTCATATTTCTTCATTGTATTTGGTATAAGTTTAATGGTGCGTTAGTTACAGTAGTTTTGTATATCGACCTCCAGTTATTCATTCGGCTTTCGACCTTCCTGATACATTCTTCAACTCCCTCTTCCAACCATTAGCAGGCTTAGAATGATACGCCGCCACGTTCTATTGTTGTCCTTCTTTTCATTTTTGCCAAGTGCATTATTAACATCTTATGCTTCCGAATTACCATCTATGATTATCTTTTCCAAGGTTTTCTTCATTTAATTGCTGTTCAAAATGTTTCTTCCTTCGTGCTCTTACATTCTCGTCCTGTGATAGAATTCTTCCTTTCTTAAAACGTTGATTAGTTTGATATGTGCCAGATCTTTTTTTTTTTTTTTCGAGCTATATTTCTTTTCTTTTCGTTCCGTCACAGATTTTTTTTTCTTGCTATTTTTCAGTTTCTCTTCCATTCTCATCCATTACACTTGGCAGAATTTTAGTTATTGTATTTTTTTTTTCTGTGCATTTTTCCACGCCAACCTGCTTTCTTTCCTTGTCACTCAAAAAAATCCCTAGTGTGTGTGTGTGTGTGTGTGTGTGTGTGTGTGTGTGTGGGTGCTATCTCTCTCTCTCTCTCTCTCTCTCTCTCTCTCTCTCTCTCTCTCTCTCTCTCTCTCTCTCTCTCTCTCTCTCTCTCTCTCTCTCTCTCTCTCTCTCTCTCTCTCTCTCTCTCTCTCTCTCTCTCTCTCTCTCTCTCTCTCTCTCTCTCTCTCTCTCTCTCTCTCTCTCTCTCTCTCTCTCTCTCTCTCAATATTTATAGCGTCATGGATTAAGGATATTTTTTTTTTTGGTAAACTTTGAATATAGCATGTTCGTGAGTGTGTGTGTGTGTGTGTGTGTGTGTGTGTGTGTGTGTGTGTGTTGTTTCAGTGCCAATTGCTTCTTCTTTCATGTGATATTCATTTAAAGACAATAGAAACAGACGCCTCACTCATCATTCATCACCCCGCATGGTCACACTGGTCAGCCTCTGCAGTGCGACTCCCGGTAACCAACATTGTACCAAACACACCACTTAGATGTCGCTTCGTTCCCTGCACCGAGAAACACTGGCCACTTCCTTAGACAATGCTCTGATTTATGAGATAGTAAACTACTGTGTTAACATTTACTTTCTAATCTCGTGTGTGTGTGTGTGTGTGTGTGTGTGTGTGTGTGTGTGTGATGGAGAGGGACAAGTTTGAGTAAATAACAAGAAGAAGGAAGTTGAAAAACAAGAAGAGGAAGGAGAAGAAGAGGAAGAGGAAGAAGAGGAGATGGTAGAAGAAGAAAAGGCAAGATAACGTTGAATAAATGAGAGACAAATGCAAAGACACCAATTTCTCTCTCTCTCTCTCTCTCTCTCTCTCTCTCTCTCTCTCTCTCTCTCTCTCTCTCTCTCTCTCTCTCTCTCTCTCTAACAAAGCCCCTGTAAGCCTCCACACGGAATCATCGCTCTCTCTACGTGGCTGCATAAGAGGATGACTGCTCTAATGCCCCGGGGAGTTATTACGAACCGGTCTCCACAACGATCGATCTTTATTCTCTACCGCCTTTTTTAATTTTTTTCTCAGTAGCGTCAGGTGTATTTTGAAATCAATTAAGGTGAGTGTAAGGAGAGAGAGAGAGAGAGAGAGAGAGAGAGAGAGAGAGAGAGAGAGAGAGAGAGAGAGAGAGAGAGAGAGAGAGAGAGAGAGAGAGAGAGAGAGAGAGAGAGAGAGAGAGAGAGAGAGATTCTGTTACTTTCTCTCATTTACTCGTTATCTTGTCTTGTCTTCTTCACCTTCCATCTCCTCTTCATCCTATTCCTCTTTTTTCTTCCTCCTTTTCTTTTTTTTCCCTATTCCTTCTTCTCTTCTTATAGACTCAAACATGTTCCCCTCCATCTCTCTCTCTCTCTCTCTCTCTCTCTCTCTCTCTCTCTCTCTCTCTCTCTCTCTCTCTCTCTCTCTCTCTCTCTCTCTCACACACACACACACACACACACACACACACACACACACACACACACACACACTATGAGATTAGAAAGTAATTGTCAGCACAGTATTTTATTATCGCTTTAATTCAACAAGAGAAGAACGAAAAGATCTTTGAAACGAGTCAATTTTAAGGCGATTTGTTTCATTCGGTGTCTTGATTCCATTTTCTTTGATGAGAGAGAGAGAGAGAGAGAGAGAGAGAGAGAGAGAGAGAGAGCTTAATGAATAGATATAAATAGACTTAGGTACAATATCCATGTTTTATTAAGGAACTATCAAGTGTAGGCTTATTAGCTTCTCACTGCTTCCCTTGTGGTCACGTGTCCTCATATTCTATTAATCATTGTAACTGTTATTATATATTTTTTTTTCCTGTGTACTCTAAAGTGCTACTCTTCCTTTGATTCAACTTCTTCAGTACCGTGATACGTTTCCATATTCATTCTGCTTACTATTTCGTCATACTCAAAACTCATAGTAGAAATGTGTCTCAGTACTGAAGGGTTAAAGAACTTTTTTTAAAGGAGCACGTTTTTCATGTTGCTATTCAAAAAGTTTGTACTTAAAAAAGCTGGAAAATAAATACATAAAAGAACTTATCCTACTTATACTCTATACTCTAACTTGCTTTCTTTTCTCCACTACATTTGTCTTCTTTCCATTTAGCTTCACCTTTGGCTCTTTTTCCATAACTCTTCAAAATTGTATGAACATTTCAAAAGTGCTCCCACCCTGGTTTATCTCTGCCTCGCCATTACATTTTATTTATTCATTTTTATATATTCATTTATTCATTTATATATCCATTTTGTGAGTGGTTGTGGCTTTTCTCTTCTGCTATGTTTAATTATCTCTGTTCTACGCAAACTTTGCCTTTTCTCTGTTCCTCTAATTGTTTTCTTTCTTTATTACTCTGTTACATTACCTTACTCTCTCTACTTTTCCAGCTCTAAATGTTCTCTACCACTCCGTCTTCGCTGTGCCATGTAATCATTAGGGAAAAGTCACGATAAAGTTTCAGTGCAGGAAAAGATATCAGTCAGACGATTAAAATTAATTGAATGGGTGTGAATATTAACGCCCGTATTCAGAAACGCTTGCTCTCTCACCACAACAGTTTTCTAAGACCACGGAGACGACTAACCGGGTTTTCAAGATAGTTTATCCTTGTTATAATCTAGAAATCTTTCCAGTCCATCACCGGAACCATAAAAATACCCTTAAAACATGAATATCTTCAACTAAAGCCTTTGGAAAGTGATGATGAGAGAACAAAGCGTTTAAGAATAATGGATCAAATCTTTAGGCCCTTTTGTACTATATGTCATTGTGATCGTCGCTTCCCTTGTTAATACTAATGTGATGGTATAGATATTCACTCTTTGAGGTTTCCTGTTCTGACTTTCTTCTTTTTTTTTTTTTTTTTTTTTGCTCCTCATTAGACAGTTATAGTGGATTCCTGTATTATAATGGCACTTCTGTCTTGTCTTGTCACTTCTGTACCGTCTTGTCACCCCTGTACCGTCTTGTCGCTCCTGTATCGTCTTGTCACCCCTGTACCGTCTTGTCACTCTTGTACCGTCTTGTCACTCGTGTACCGTCTAGTCACTCCTGTACCGTCTAGTCACTCCTGTACTGTCTTGTCACTCCTGTACCTTCTTGTCACTCCTGTATCGTCTTGTTACTCCTGTACCGTCTTGTCACTCCTGTACCTTCTTGTCGCTCCTGTATCGTCTTGTCACTCCTGTACCGTCTTGTCACTCCTGTACTGTCTTGTCACTCCTATACCTTCTTGTCGCTCCTGTATCGTCTTGTCACTCCTGTACCGTCTTGTCACTCCTGTACCGTCTTGTCACTTTTGTACCGTCTTGTCCCTCTTAAACGGTCTTGTCACTCCTATACTGTCTTATGATTCTTGTACTAATTCTTGTACTATCTTATAATTTCTGTGCTATCTTGTAACTGTGACTGGTTTGCACATTCTGGTCCTTGGCTATTTTGCATGCATGGTTACTTTTCTTCCTCTTCAGATCACTTGCTGGATGGTATAGACATTCAATATTGGCGCCCTTCTATTGTGCTTAGATAACAAGTGAATGAGTTTTTAGTCTAGACACTATACTGCATGTTGCGCATTATCAACTTTCTTTTCATCTATATACATTGAGTTTAGGTTCATACTTAGAGATTTAATAGTTCACGTAATTCTAAGTCAAAAATACTAACACATTTGCTGCATTTTGCTTTTTTTTTTTTTTTTTGCCACAAATAAACGTTGTTGTGTGTGACAAGAACCGCTCGCCTGATTGGCGTTCTTCGGCCTTTTCCTAACACTCTCCTTCTTCCCCGGCTCGCTATTTACTCGTGTGGTACCGCCCGTCATTACGTGAAATATATATTATATATTCTTTGTGCACAGTGTACACAATCAAAGCCCCACAGGAAGCAGGAAGCAAATGACAAATGAGATTTTCGTATGTGTCTATGAGAAAATGTACAGTTAATATACCAATACAGTGGTTGTCAAGTGCTATTTTTTTTAAACATACGTGGCAACGCACTACAACTGCCACTTAAGTCTGTCAAGTGTCAACTCTTAACACTCAACACTCAGCTGACGTCTTTACACCAAAGTGACAGGCTCCGTCAATCAGCTGAGTGCCAAAGTGTTGCTTTTCTTTTACGGTGAAGATGTCTTTCACATTCAGTAGCTTTGAGTGTTCGGTGATGATATTCATGTGATGGCATGATATGGCGTGCACTGCGGCTCCAGACAGTGTCGTGTGGATGACAATACGAAGCCCACCATCAGTACAACAATACAAACGCTGATACATACTGGGATAACATTCAAGGAACAATTAACACCATTTGACATCACTGAGAGAAAGAATCTCTTATAATCTAATGGGATGCTACAGAGGTAGTGGGAACACCGGGTTATGAAGCAGGTGGGTTGCCTTGTATGCTTGAAATGTAACACTGAACAACCACTACATTGGTGTTACACGTACATTGCCTTCACCGACACATAAAAAATTTAATTTGTCATTTTACTAACACTCTCCTGTAAAGCTCTGACTGCGTACATTGTGCATGAAAAGGATCTATATTACTTAATGCCCCGCGGCACCACTTGAGTGCGTAGCTAGAGGGGAGACGGATGGGGGGCGGCGGTGGCCCATCCAGGGGAACAGTTCCCGCAACACACAACTTTTACGTTAATTTCTCACAAAAATAAAGCAAAAAATACGGCATATGTGTGTGAAATATTTTCGACAGAGAATTACTTAAGCAACTAAATCCCGACAACTTAACTGAGTGAACACCTTGTATGACTTATGTTGTGTGCCTTACAATCAACGAACACATCATTAAGTGGTATAAAAGTGGAACATTACACAATGGAGTATAGTAGTGGCTATCTAATATAGACAAAAAGGTTAGTGGATGAATGCAATGGGCTTAGTAATCATGCTGTTAGTGCCGATCTTTAAGAAGCTTTAAAAGGAGGTTATAAAAGTTCATGGATAAGGATGACATAAGTAAATTTCATGCAGATTTCTTTATCTTGTGCTGTAATTTCCTTCAAAGATTGACCTGCGGACTATTAAATGTACCGCCGGTTTAATCTTTTACTTTTTAACATAACTCCGACACGTTCCTTTAGTTGATGTGGGCGAAGACAGCTCTGTGATGAAGTAAAATGTAGAAAGTCAAAAGAAAACTGAGAAAGAAACAGACAGACAGCCAGACAGAGAGTTAGAGCCAGGAAGAAATAGAGATGCAGAAAAAGACGACGGGAATGTACATTTAACTGGGGGATTCTCGCAGATAATGTCTGTGTAACTGTTCTTCCTTTTTACGAGTTAATCCTTTCACTAGCAGACAATTTTCCCATAATCACCTGCAACTTTTTAAACGTGTGTGTGTGTGTGTGTGTGTGTGTGTGTGTGTGTGTGTGTGTGTGTGTGTGAGAGAGAGAGAGAGAGAGAGAGAGAGAGAGAGAGAGAGAGAGAGAGAGAGAGAGAATGTGATAGATTGATTGTCTCTCTCTCTCTCTCTCTCTCTCTCTCTCTCTCTCTCTCTCTCTCTCTCTCTCTCTCTCTCTCTCTCTCTCTCTCTCTCTCTCTCTCTCTCTCTCATGTGTGTGTGTGTGTGTGTGTGTGTGTGTGTGTGTGTGTGTGTGTGTGTGTGTGTGTGTGTGTGTGTTTGTGTGTGTTTCAGCCTCTTCAACAGGTCAGTATCCCAAAGCAACAATCAGACACATAATAATCCTCTCCTTTTTTCAGCTTATCCACGCAAACAATACTATTTTAAACTGCTCTATATGAACAAAGGACAGTAGGAGTAAGAAGGGACAGACAGCTTAGGCTCACCCCTCTGCCTTGCCTGTTATGGGTGGAGGCAACCAAGGGATAAAGTAATTAGCCGCAAAACCAACAAAGCCTGCAAAAAAAAAAAAAAGTTATTGATCACACCTGACGTGACTTGAGCGCCGTTTGCACAAGAGTTTCGAATAGCAAATTAATCACCTACGCCCAGGTATTCATAGGCAACTCCTGCTCAACTAGTCACGACATAAATCCTCGTGTGGTATTCATTCCGCAGCGTCATTAATCGTGTTTCCGTGGCTGTCCCTTGGTGGCGGTGTCAAGACCTGTACAGCGGTGGCCCTCTCTTCGCTGTCCACGCCGCTCGATACATC
>NC_059303.1:14560708-14563208 GCF_017591435.1 Portunus trituberculatus | reverse complement strand
CTCACACACACACACACACACACACACACACACACACACACACACACACACACACACACACACACATGCTACTACTACTACTACTACTACTACTACTACTACTACTACTACTACTATACTACTACTACTACTACTACTACTACTACTACTACTACTACCACCACCACCACCACCACTAATACTATCCTTTCTGTGCCTTCTCTACTGTATCCACCGCCACTTCTACCTGCGCTATTTACTCCTTCACTTTATGGCAGCGTGACCCTCGGGACTCTTAAGGTTGCGGTAAGGGAAGGTCTCACTTAACGCCTGTCTGGAGCCGCCAAATGCGCATACAAGTTGAATATTTAAAGCCAGCCAATGTTAGCCAGGTTACCGATTTCCCCCGAGGACTCCACACCATTGTTCTGTTTCGTGGGTTTTTCTCTCCAGTGTTGGTTTGCGTTTCCTCGACTTGTGGTGGTGGTGGTGGTGGTGGTGGTGAAGGTGGTGTTTGCTGTATTGCAGTGCGGTGGTGGCTTTATATATGCATGTTAGTAAATGTTTATGTGTGTTATTCTTATTGGTTGCGCGAGGAGAAGAGGAGGTGAAGGAAAGGTGAAGAACAGAGAGAGAGAGAGAGAGAGAGAGAGAGAGAGAGAGAGAGAGAGAGAGAGATGCCTGATGGTGTAAAATGAGAGAGAAAAATGGAAAGGAAACAAGAAATGTAGGGAAAGAATTGCTTGATTGGCACCAGAAAGAGGAGAGAAAAGATGACGAGAATGTGGAGGAGGAGGAGGAGGAGGAGGAGGAGGAGGAGGGGAGGAGGAGGACGGGACAGACACAAAGACTAGAAAAAGCAAAAAGAGAAAAAGGAAAATAAAGAAGGGTAAGAGGAGAAAATAGAACGGAGGAGGAGAGGAAAGGAAGAGAAAGGAATAGAAGGAAGAGAAAGGAGATAAGAAGAAGAGGAGGAGGAAAGAGAAAGGAAGAAGAGGTGGAGAAGGAAGGAGAAATAAAGAGAAAAACACGAAGGAAAGAGAAAGAAAGAAGTGAAGGAAAGTGAAAGGAAGAGAAAGAGAAGAAGGAAAGAAAAAAGGAAGAAGAGGAGGAGGAAAGAGAAAGCAAGAACAGGAGCAAGAGGAGGAGGAGGAAGAGGAGACAGCCGTAACACTAACCTGGTCTCATGCACACGAGCACAACACACAATACTTCATGTACGTATGCGCTCTACCATCCTGCTATGTGCACGTCGACATGTATAACGCACACTTCCACGCCCCAGCGCTCCGACTCGTGGCCCTAAAAAGTCAGTGTGTCTTTTCGGTCAAGTTGCAGGAATCGTATTAATTACAGTGTGCGTGTGCGCGAGCTCAATGGATTCTAATACGACAAAAACAAATGTAACACCCCAAAAAAATATTCGTGTCGTGTTTTTTGAGTCTGTAAGCAAGGGAGATTGTTCGGCTGACTACCTGATTCATCCCCGCCTCAATGTTACTGAATTTATCATTGTAATTTGAGGTTATATTCGTATTGTGTTGTGTGGAGGAGGGCGTATGATTGCATGGTGGTGATGGTGAGTGGTCGAAGTGAGTAAGTGATTGATGGTTTACTGTCGGTGGTGACGGTGACAGCAATGCGTGTTCAGTTGAGTAGCAGTTCAGATCGCTAAGAGTACAGAGAGAGGAGGGACCTGGTGACTTACTGGTGGTTGGAGGTGTTCAGTTCAGTTGCAGATAAGGTCACATGTCAACGCTTTCTGCTCTTCCATTACGGTATGTTTAACTTGAGTGCAGGTTGAGGTCGAAGGCTGCATGACTGGTGATGGTGGTGGTGCTGGTGTTTGTAGTGGTACTGGTGGTTGTGGTGCAGTGCTCGGTTGACTGACATTTTCGTCTCGTTGTCAACAGTACTGAATTTTTTGTTGTGTTTAAGTGGTCAGAGAAAAGGAAAAGCTGTAATGTTTAGTGGTAGGGAGCTTGATGATGGTGGTGGTGGTGGTTTGTTGTTGTTGTTGGTGTTGGTGGTGGTGGTGGTGTAGCTAGTGTTATGATGTTATTGTTCATGTTTTTGTTGTTGTTGTTGTTGGTAGTGGTGGTGGTGGTGACAGTGATGGTGATAGCGTTGTAGCTAATGTTTGATGTTATTGTTAATGTTGTTTTTGTTGTTGATGGCGGTGGTGGTTGTGTTCTTGTTGCTGTTGTTGTTAGCGATGATGGAGGTGGTGGTGTTGGAACAAGTAGATATAATGAAGGCGGGTGGAAGGAGGTGGTGGTGGTGGTGATGGTAGTGGTGGCAGTAAAACTGAAGCTTATGATAATGAAAGAAAGAACATGTCAAAAATATAGAGTAATACTGTGATGTCCACGAGTGAATACAATGGGTGCGGGTGACGGTGGCTTGGCGGAAGAGAGTGGGGGTGGTGGTGGTGGTGGTGGTGCTCCCTCTCTGTCCGGCCCCGTCGCTGCCCTGCCGAGATAGACGCGTAAAAGTGGTTAAGTCTGCCGGAAGATTACTC
>NC_059303.1:14540708-14553208 GCF_017591435.1 Portunus trituberculatus | reverse complement strand
TGAGAGAGAGAGAGAGAGAGAGAGAGAGAGAGAGAGAGAGAGAGAGAGAGAGAGAGAGATTCAGATAAACAAATAAACAGATAGACACACAAAAAGTCAGACGGATCAACAAACGGATTGATAAAGAGAGAGAGAGAGAGAGAGAGAGAGAGAGAGAGAGAGAGAGAGAGAGAGAGAGAGAGAGAGAGAGAGAGAGGTTGCCTACATACCACTCTTTAAATATTTGCCGAAACACGAAAAGTTAATTAGGGTATTTGCATATAGCGCACGTGTGGCATTGTGTGGTGGGCGGGGAGTGGCAGGTGGAACTCTCTCTCTCTCTCTCTCTCTCTCTCTCTCTCTCTCTCTCTCTCTCTCTCTCTCTGTTTATCAATCCGCTTGTTGATCCGTCTGTCTTTTTGTGTGTCTATCTGTTCATTTGTTTATCTCTCTCTCTCTCTCTCTCTCTCTCTCTCTCTCTCTCTCTCTCTCTCTCTCTCTCTCTCTCTCTCTCTCTCTCTCTGCTTTATTTGTCTTTTGTCTGATTATCTCCTTGTGCGTCTGTTTTCCTTTCTCTCTCTCTCTCTCTCTCTCTCTCTCTCTCTCTCTCTCTCTCTCTCTCTCTCTCTCTCTCTCTCTCTCTCTCTCTCTCTCTCTCTCTCTCTCTCTCTCTCTCTCTCTCTCTCTCTCATAGCTTTCCAACTTTCACAACAAAACTCTTTTCACCTTTTCCTTACTACCAGAGAGAGAGAGAGAGAGAGAGAGAGAGAGAGAGAGAGAGAGAGAGATAATTCACTTAGAGGAAGAGAACTCAGAAGGACCAATTTGCATACTCTCATCTGCGTTGGTCTGTAATCTGATTTAGGTCGGTGATGTGAAACTCAGCTCTTTCCTTTTTCCTCCTTTTTTTCCCCTTCTTATTTTGTCATTCTATTGTATTTTAAACCTCATACACCCTCTGTCTGTCTGTCTGTCTTTATCTCTGTCTCTATCTTTCTCTCTTTCTCTCTGGTGTCAACTTTTTTTTAAGTCTTCTGGATCATTTTCGTTCGAGTTTGTCTATTTTTGCGCTTATGTTACGATTGTGTGGTTCGTTTTCTTTCTTTTTTTCGTCTCTCGTGGCTTTGTATTTATTGGTTTTCCTTCCGTCGATCTTTAAACTGGGGTTTGTTTTTGTCTTGTTTTCTGCAGAAGCTTCCCTCTTTTTGCCGTTTAAGTTGTTGTTTTATTATTGATTTTATTTATGGTTTCCAGTGTGATGTGTTTTTTGTCTTGGTTTTTTATGGGTTTCTTTACTCCATTTTGTTAAGAGCTGTTTATTTTTTTTTTATTCTCTCCTTCTTCTAACCTCTTTCTCTTCCTCCTCCTCCTCCTTCTCCTCCTCCTGCACTACTTTTAATCACAATATTTACAAGTCTTATCTTCCTTCCTCTTCTTTAATTCATTTTCCCACTCGACTTTCTACTTCATTTCCGTTCCTTGTCCCTTTACTCTTGTTTGTAATCTTCCTCCTCCTCCTCCTCCTCCTCCTCCTCCTCTTGCTCCTCTTCCAGCAGCTGTCAAAGAAGTTCCTCATCTCAGGATATACAACCGCTAACTTCTTCATTATGTAAGCGTTGTTATGGGCGCTAAAGTTAGCATTAGCTGATGAGAAAGTGTAATATTCCGGACCAGGTAGCAATTTGCGCTCATTACACCTGAAGGAGGAAGAGCCCACCCTCCTGCAGCGTCCTCAGCAGGGGAGCGTACCTGCCTTACCACATCAGGAGGTAGAGTGAGAGAGGTGAGGGTTTGGGAAAGTGTTGGGGTGTCAGAATGTGTGTGTGTGTGTGTGTGTGTGTGTGTGTGTGTGTGTGTGTGTGTGTGTGTGTGTGTGTGTGTGTGTGTGTGTGTAACTGTGTAACTTAAAGGAGATCTGTTAGGGAGGGGGAGGTGTTGTGTGGAAGTGTTAGAGGAGAAATGTGCATTTAAAAGGATGAGAAGAAGTAGAAGAAGAAAAGGAGGAGGAAGAGGAGGAGGAGGAGGAGTACAAAGGAAATGCAAACAGCAACAGACATTTTGATCTTTTCAAGGCTGCCTGGTAAATACTTCTAACTAGCTACAGAGAAGAGAGACAGAATAGTACAGAAGAAGACTGGAGGAGGAGGAGGAGGAGGGGGAGGAGGAGGAGGAGGAGGAGGAGGAGGAGGAGGAGGAGGAGGAGGAGGAGGAGGAGGAGGAGGAGGGAAAAAATATAAAATAGAAAAAAAAGAAGAAGAAGAAGAAGAAGAAGAAGAAGAAGAAGAAGAAGAAGAAGAAGAAGAAGAAGAAGAAGAAGAAGAAGAAGAAGAAGAAGAAAAGAAGAAATAAGAAAAAAAAGGAGAAAAAGCAGAAGTAGAAGAAGAAGAACAAGCAGAAGTAAAAGAAGAAGAGGAGAAGAGGAGGAGGAGGAGGAGGAGGTGGTGGAGGGGGGATGAGATGAACAAGATGAGCGGGAAATGAGGAAGGAATAAGCATGAGGTGGGCGTGAATGTGATGAGGATGTGAGGGACGCTGGCTGGGTGGCTGACTGTGTGGGTGGGTGGCTGGTGCTGCTGGTGTTTGAATGAGGATGTGATTGGTGAGGCACGTGATGAGAGGCAATGAGGAAATAAGGGTCACGAGGAAGAGGAGGAGGAGGAGGAGGAGGAGGAGAAGGAAGAGGAAGAGGAGTTTGATAGTGACAATACATCTAAGTTGGGCAATGGCGATAAAAGATGAAGAGGAGGAGGAGGAGGAGGAGGAGGAGGAAGTAACTTTTGCTTGGTTGGTCTATTAATTTATTTCTGCTTTTGTTCTTTGATGTTAAAAGTGACAACCCCACACACACACACACACACACACACACACACACACACACACACACACACACACACACACACACACACACACACACACACACACACACTTTTACTCAGAATCTTGAATCTTAAATCTTTCCTTTCCCTTTTCCTCCTCATCCTTCAACTGATTTCCTCCTCATCCCTTTGCTGCTTTTTATATTAATTTACATTATGGTTTCTATTCACATTCTTGCCTCTTGGTGTGTTTTTTTTTACATTAACAAACAAGCAAGCAAAAATAAGCGTCCCTTAGTGAAACAATGCCAAATTTGCTAACACCTCGACTTATAATATATCGTCACTGTGTTATTGGCACTTATTCCGAAACATTTCCGCTCCTCACAGCACCTTCACTATTTTCAAAGAGCTTTAGTTATAGTGACACGGGTTTTAAGGGTGTTTCTGTAATTCTAGTAACATGTTAACAAATTTTTGCATTACCAACAGGACAAATACTCTTTAGAACTCGGCTAATGGTCTCTGTGATCTTTGAAAATGGTCGCGGTGAGTGAGAGAGCGAAGCGTTTCTGAATATTGCACATTGTCCCATCAGATATTTGTAACAGGTTTGGCATCGGAGGTTCTTGCGGTGTTACGAAGACTTACAAATATGTGGACTGAATGCACGACCCAGGAAGGACAGGACAGGAAACGAGAAAACGACTGAATTTCACAACAGCACCAGATCCTTTAAGTCCCCATTAACTAACCAGTGGCTTCCTATGTTTGTCCACATCCAGGAGCGGAGAACAAGGTGGTAAAGTGGCAAGGCGGCAATGTGGCTCGTGTGTGAAGTCTAACAAGGTGTGTGAGGGTAACAAGGAGAGCTTAGCAGGGGTCATGAGGTCAGATGGGAGTTTTAGATGGTATTTTTAGGAGCAGGGAGAAATAAACCGTTGACATGATGAGAGAGAGAGAGAGAGAGAGAGAGAGAGAGAGAGAGAGAGAGAGAGAGAGAGAGAGAGAGAGAGACAGACAGAGTTCAGGAATTGTGATCTAAAAAACAAGGTTAAAAGCTGAGTTTAGAAAGATAGGCAGAAGTTAAACAGTTATAAGGTAAGGAGGGACAGACAGGGGCAGGGAATTGTGGCTGCTGGGAGAGAGAGGAAGAGACAGAGGTTGGGCTTGACGGTGAAGAAAGGAAGGTCAGACTGGCGAGCGCAGGGAAAGAATCGCCTTGCCAGCTCTCACTTCCTTGCTGCTCGCCTTCACTCTAACACCTTAATATGATTACCTGTGATTTGTCAAAGTTTTCTGCACTAAGATTGCTTACGTGTGTGTGTGTGTATGTGTGTGTGTGTGTGTGTGTGTGTGTGTGTGTGTGTGTGTGTGTGTGTGTGTGTGTGTGTGTGTGTGTGTGTGTGTGTGTGTGTGTGTGTGTGTGTGTGTGTGTGTGTGTGTGTGTGTGTGTGTGTGTGTGTGTGTGTGTGTCTTACTGTCTGCCTGCCTACCTGCTTGACTGCCTACCTGCCTACCTGCCTGCCTGCCTGCCTGCCTGCCTGCCTGCCTGCCTGTCTGACTGACTGACTGACTGTCTACCTGCCTGCCTGCCTGCCCTATCTCTCTGTCTGTCTGTCTGTTTGTCTGTCTTCCAAGCATGTCTTGAAACAGTTACAATATACAACATCCGTGGCCTGGATCACATCTTTTGGCATAAACTTGCACATATTATTTACGGAAGGAAACTTTATATTGCTAAAAATCTCCCTTTTTCTCAACTTTCCTCTTATCTTAAATGTGTTGGAGGGGTTGGAGGATTGTATATGTGGTTGGAGAGAGAGAGAGAGAGAGAGAGAGAGAGAGAGAGAGAGAGACAAAATCATTATTCTCTTCCAGTTCTTTTGCTCTCCACCCCGAGTGTCCCTGCAGCGCTAAGGGGAGAGCAGTGACGAAGAGAGACTAGACTAGCTAACCTTCCCCTGCGCCACATAACACACACTGATCGTCCCGGGGCTACGTATACAGGGTGTGGAAAGCCTTCACGTGGGGCCCTGACTCGTAAATCTATCACAAATCGATCTCTCTCTCTCCTCATGACAAGGGATCGTATTATCAAACACTTCTCAGCTTCACCTCCACTATTTCCAAAGGATTTATTTAGTTATTTAGTTTTTAAGGTGTTCTTGTGGTTCTAGAGGCAGAGTGACAAGATTTCTATGTTGATACCTGGAGAAACACTCCTAAAAACCAAACTGATTACCTCTGTGGTTTTGGAAAGTAGTGGTGGTGAGAGAGCAAAGGGTTTCTGAATACAGGCCAAGGTGAGAATGCCACGAGGAAACTAAGGCGCGAGTTAGTGTTTGGTGAGAGCGTCTCCATCACCGTGGTTATTAGATTATGTTGTTTTATAAATGGAAAAAAATGAGAGAGAGAGAGAGAGAGAGAGAGAGAGAGAGAGAGAGAGAGAGAGAGAGAGAGAGAGAGAGAGAGAGAGAGAGAGAGAGAGAGAGAGAGAGAGAGAGGTGAATGGCTAGGAAATGTTTAGTTGTTCAGGTAAATTTTGACCTTGAAAAGTTGGTGTGTCGGCGGCGGCGGTAGTGTCGGGTATTAAGAGTACGACTTCGTTAGATATAATATACGTGGCTGTTTATTCTGTGTGAATACAGCGGCCAGGGAACGGAGTGACGTGCAAAGTATACGCAGCAATAATATATGTTGGTTGGCTTATTTCGGTGAGCGGTGGCGTGCGTTCAACCCCAGGAACTGAGTGAAGGCTTACGTGGCCAAGTAATAAATTCATGCAACCGTGTGTTTTTGACGCCAGAAGCTTCTCCCTGTATTTCGTTCGCACCAAATTTACGAACATTTGATACGAAGGTTGAAGCTGAACGCCTGTAAGCCACCCAGGTAATTATAGACCTGTGAACTCTGATATACTTACTTCATTCAGCTTGAGTCCTTTCCCATGGTGTGCGGTGGAAGGCTGACGGTGAAAAGCAAGACTATCCATTGTGAAGCAGAAGAGGATTTTATAGTTACGTTATGCTCTGAATTACTGAATCGTTTTTTATAGTTTTTATTGATCCAATTCGAGAGAACTTGGACCCTCTCAGAGGTGATTCACGCGGAGGAAACAGATTGCGCTAAAATATTAAATGATTGCCGTTGGTTTTATCCTGTTCCGGCTTCACTAACTCATCAACCTAACAAGCGTGCGTGAGCGTCAGCAAGGCGAGACACAATGCACTAAAATAGTAAATCATTAGCGTTTGTTTTATGTCATTTCGGCTTGACCCTATTTGTGTCACTTGAATTATGCGATAGATAGCACATTCTATCTGTAAAATATCACGTCACTACTGTCACTTTTATTCAGCACACCTGCACGAACCTAAGTGAAGCAGAGATGAGGAAGGCGAGAGACATTGGCCCGTATTAAAAAACGCTTTGCTCTTTCACCATGATTATTTTCCAAGGCCACCGAGATGATTAGGGGGGTTTTCAACAGTGTTTTTCCAGTTAATAATAAAGAAATTTTGTCACTCTGCCTCTAGAATCGTGAAAACACCCAAAAAAAGCTTGAATAGATTTAAATAAAGCCTTTTGAAATAGTGGTGATGAAGCACACAAGTATTTGAGAATATGACCCATTGAGTGACTAAATTCAATCATGACCATCACTTTTATCCAATCTAGTCATCGCGATAATCAAAGACACCGTACAGGAAAGAGCGAGGTGGTGAGACCAGCAATGACGTAAGGTATTCGAACGTGACCAATAAACAAAGTCACCGGAACAGAAGATGGGTGTCGCAGAGATTAGAATGCTAAGGTTGATGTTTGCTACTCAGAGCGATAAAGGTGAGAAATTATTTGGAATGAGAAACACCCAAAGTAACGAAAAAAATCAGAGAAAAGGGAATGAATTGGTCAGGAAGCATTTTTTTTTAAAAGAAGGAATGAACAGTATAATGGCAGAAGAAAGGCGATGTGGAAGTGGATGAAAGAAAAAGACAAAACGGGAGAAAGAAGAGAAGGACGGACTGCATAGATGAGAGAGAGAGAGAGAGAGAGAGAGAGAGAGAGAGAGAGAGAGAGAGAGAGAGAGAGAGAGAGAGAGAGAGAGAGAGAGAGAGAGAGAGAGAGAGAGAGAGAGAGAGAGAGAGAGAGAGAGAAAGCGAAAGAGAGAAAACCTTATGGGAAAGACTGAAGGAGAATACCAACCCTATATATGAACAAGTGAGAGACAGCAGACGAGCAGACGAAGAAATCTTCGCCAATCAACTTTACTGGTGAAGTGATACGTGACAAACTGAAGCCTCCAGTTACTCAGAAGCGTGATTATAATGCTAACGTGTCGCTGGATCTTGCATAAACCCTCAGGAACTCACGGGGATTAAGGAGCTGAGGAAGATGGTGTTGAAGGGTGCAGAAGTGAGACATAGGAACTACAAAGGAGGAATCACAAGTCAGTGCTCTTTTGAAGGCTCGCCACGTACCAGGAAACGATTTTGTGTTGAGAGGATTAGTAGTATTTCTCGTGCGTCCTTTCCGCGAGTTTTTGTGCTGGTCTGGTCTCACTACGCATGTGTTTGTGTGTGGAGAGAGAGAGAGAGAGAGAGAGAGAGAGAGAGAGAGAGAGAGATCTGCCCACTGGGGAGAACGCAAACACACACACACACACACACACACACACACACACACACACACACACACACACGCGCGCGCGCGCGCCACCCTTGTCAAGAATATCAAATGTCCTCTGGTGACTTGGCTCTTCTGTCTTGAGTTGCACTCTCAGAACACTTCATTTCCTCCTCCTCCTTCTCCTCTTCCTGAAAGAAGTTTATAAAGATCAAAGGATATAGCAGCCTTGAAGGCAATGAGTATTTTGTCATTAATCATTATAATCTGACAAGAGATAATGAATTCAAGGTTACTCCTAAACGTTTCAAATCCCTTGAGGCCAAACTTTTTTTCTATAATTGCATAGTAAATATCTGGAATAAACTTTCTTCAGAAATCGTAAACAGTAACAATTATATGGAATCATTCAGAAACAAAACAGACAAATATTTAAAAGTTAATTCCCAACAAGCTCCCTTTTTTTGTCAGAGTAATTCCACACAAAATTATAACTCCTGTATTTGCTAAAGCATTCTTTGTCTTACTAAAACTGGTTTGTTATTAATTTGTGCTTAGTTTCGTATAGGCATCTGGAGTTCATCTTAAGTAAACAATAGAGTTTCCTTTCAGTTTATTCTATGAAAATTCCAAGTCAGATTTTCCACACTTCATGATACTTGTCCACATTATTTGCATGCCGACGAAAGCTGGAGTGGTGGGTGGGGAGGAGCCTTTTCATGATGCCCGGTCTCTCTTCCCTTTAGTTACTTAGTAGTTACCTAAACTAACAAAAGATCTGCTGTTTGGCTTTGTTTTGTATTTGTTCTCGTCTCCTTCTCCTTTTCCTTCTACTCCTTCTCCTTCTTTTACTCCTCCTTCTCCTCTCCCCCTTACTCCTCATCTCCTCCTCCTCCTCCTCCTCCTCCTCCTCCTCCTCCTCCTCCTGTCCTGAGTGTTTCACTTTTACACACATATTCAAATGAGCAAGCCACTCCACGTTCCAGTCTTGGCTTCTTTAGTATAAACATTTGTTCAACTGAAGCACAAATACAACTTGTCACTCCAAAGCAAATCTTCCTCTTCAACCTCCTCCTCTTCATCCTCCTCCTCTTCCTCCTCCTGCTCCTCCTCCTCCTCCTCCTCCTCCTCCTCCTCCTCCTCCTCCTCCTCCTCCTCCTCCTCCTCCTCCTGCTCCTCTTTCCCTTGACGCTGGAGGAAGGTGCCAATTAATCAGTGCTGTAAAAGTTCGTTTGAGGAGAATTTGATCCTACAAAGCCCCAAGACAAGGGGATTCAGCCTTGTGAAATTATAAACTCGCCAAGATTCAAACAGAAGCAGATCAAGGGGGTGTGGAGTGTCTGCTGTAGGGTTGTGAGGGCGGCGAGGCGTGGGTTGATAAATACACGTCCTTCCTGAAAGAGAGAGAGAGAGAGAGAGAGAGAGAGAGAGAGAGAGAGAGAGAGAGAGAGAGAGAGATTTTGTGTATATTTATCTTCAGTTAATCATGTTATCTCTCTCTCTCTCTCTCTCTCTCTCTCTCTCTCTCTCTCTCTCTCTCTCAGGTGTGCCCGGGGCAGGTACCTCACTCCCTTGATTAGATAATGGTTAAGAACACTGAGTAATTACGACCCTCTGATGGTGCCGTGTGTCTCTCAACCTCCAGAGAGAGAGAGAGAGAGAGAGAGAGAGAGAATGAGAAAGAGAAAGGGAGAGTAGAAAGTTAATGGGGGTGTAAGGGAGGAATTTGAGGTGAAGAGGAGAGATGGAGAAGTGGAGAGATGTGTGTGTGTGTGTGTGTGTGTGTGTGTGTGTGTGTGTGTGTGTGTGTGTGCGTCTAGTCAATAAGAATTACTGTATTGATTAAGGATTTCATGATAATGACCACATGATAATGGTAATATTGATATCCCTAATACGGCAATGACAACAACAACAGATGCTACTACTGTTACTATTACTACTACTACTACTACTACTACTACTACTACTACTGCTGCTGCTACTACTACTACTACTACTACTGCTGCTGCTGCTGCTGCTACTACTACTACTACTACTACCACTACTACCACTGCTGCCACCACCACCACCACCACCACCACCACCACTACCACCACTACCACTACCACCACCACTACCACTACTACACCACTACTACTACTACTACTACTACTACTACTACTACTACAACTACTACTACTACTACTACTACTACTACTACTACTACTACTACTACTACTACTACTATTACTATCATTGTTGCTGCTGCTGCTGCTGCTACACTAATGTTGTATCCATCTCAGCGCTAACCTGTGTAATTTGACAATATATCTTGGTCTCCGTTAAACAGGCTGGAATGATCTTATTAGCATCTCTCTCTCTCTCTCTCTCTCTCTCTCTCTCTCTCTCTCTCTCTCTCTCTCTCTCTCTCTCTCTCTCTCTCTCTCTCTCTCTCTCTCTCTCACACTTGAGGTTCCAAAGAGGATTATGAAAAGTTGATTTATTTATATTTCTTTAGTAAACTGTGTGTGTGTGTGTGTGTGTGTGTGTGTGTGTGTGTGTGTGTGTGTGTGTGTGTGTGTGTGTGTTTAAAAGTTCAAGGCAAGAAAGGAAGTATTAGTGATTTAGACAAACTATGTAACAGCTTCAAGACAACAAGGAGGAAGAGGAAGAGGAGGAGACGGAGGAGGAGGAGGAGACGAAGGAGGAGGAGGAGGAGGAAGAAAAGAAGGGAAGAGAGTACCAGTGGAGGAGGAAGAGGAGAAGACGGAGAAGAAGAAGAAGGGAAGAGCGCACCAGTGATTTACATCCTACCTTTCGCTGACTTCACCCATCAGACGAGAGCGAATGTAGGAACTCAGTGTTGGCTTGTATTATTAGCTGAGCTGTTCCTTCCGCTACAAATATCGCTGTAACTCACCTTCACTTTCACTCTTACGAAGAATTATGGGAAAGAATTGGACCTGATAATGAAAAAGAAATAAGGAAAGAAAATAATAATAAGTCGAAGCATTGATTAGGTGAGGGAGAACAAGAAAATATAGAGTTATGAGGCCACGTGCTGGAATATTTATGTATTGGCAACTCATCCCAGCTTATATAGTATTTTTTAATTAAGGTTGCCAGGTTTCATTTGATATTTCATGTATTTTTTTTTTTTTTTTTTTGTTCTTTCATTGCTTAGCCTTCGAATATTTGTTGGGTTTGTTATAATTAATGTCCTTTTTTATCTCTTTTTATTCCGTTTCTTTCACCCCTATCTTCTCTCCGTCTGTCTGTCTGTCCGTCTGTATCTCTCTCTCTCTCTCTGTCTGTCTTTCTGTCTCTGTCTGTCTGTCTGTCTCTCTCTCTCTCTCTCTCTCTCTCTCTCTCTCTCTCTCTCTCTCTCTCTCTCTCTCTCAGTACTTTTTGTTTTAATGATTATAGCTCTCTTTTCATTTCATTTGTCTTTTTCCATCGTTTCCGCCGCGAACACGTGCCTGATAGTGACTTTTTTTATGCTATAGGCGTTTTTTTTTTTCTAGATCCTTATTTGTGATCTTTTTTTTTATTTGCCTTATGTGCATAGCTTTATTTTACTTCTGTCTATCTCTCTTGTGTTTTGTCGTTTTCTACCCAGAATCAAGCTTTTTTTATTTCATTTTAAGAAAACTTGAATTTCTTAAGACTTGTGGATGGTGACACAATATTTCAAGGCTCATTTTTTCCGCCTTACTTTTTTTTTTTTCTTCTTTCTTTCCGCTAACGACACCTGGCTGCCTGGAATTGGTGTCTTTGTTTACTTTTAAGGGTCATTTTAAGGCATCGATCCGTGAGCAACGAGGGTTGTGTTGACGCAGCGTGTGTCGGGGAAGCATTAGAGGGATGCCGTGTGTGGGCAGCGTGTGGCCGCCACACACCAGAGTGACCCATTACCGATGCACCGTGAACTGCCTTGTTTCTCCCCCACCCCGAGCTCCCCCCGCCAGACCAGTACTGCGGACAAGTCTTTTTTTTTTTTCTTCTTCTTCTTCTTCTTCTTCTTCTTTTTTTTCTTCTTCTTCTTCTTCTTCTTTTTAATCTTCTTCTTCTTCTTCTTCTTCTTTTTCTTCTTTTTCTTTTTCTTCTTATTATTATTATTTTCTTCTTTTTCTCCTTTGTCTTCTTCTTCATCTTCGTCTTCTTCATCTTCGTCTTCTTCTTTTTGTTCTTCTTCGTCACGTAACGACGCTGTTCTCCTGTAGTTTTTTGGGTCACATAATTACTGGTTATACATATTTTTTGTGAGAAGGTGGAGCTACACAACAGTATACTTAGGACAGGCTCCCTCTATACTCTTACTTTTCTTCCTCTTATTCTCTCTCTCTCTCTCTCTCTCTCTCTCTCTCTCTCTCTCTCTCTCTCTCTCTCTCTCTCTCTCTCTCTCTCTATCTATCTATCTATCTATCTATCTATCTATCTATCTATCTATCTATCTATCTCTGTGTCCTCTTTTTATTTTAATGTCATCACAAGAGTCAGACTTAAAGATGACATGTTAGTGACTATGTGTAAATGGCAAGGAAATATGTAATCGTTGAGTTTCGTTCTTTTCCTTGTCGTGCCTCAGGATCGGTAATAAGTTATGTAGTGGAGGTCAAGAAGAGTCCGGCTGAGTATGTCCCTCTGTAGAGAAACTATTGATGCAACTGTGTGACTCGAAATGATGAAGCTTCAGCCGCTTTGCCGAGTTGTATGAAATGGTGTCGCTATCGTGCCAAGATATGGGGAATTATTCATGTTACTTCGGAATCCAAGTTGAATATTGGAAGAATTCTGAACTGGTTGGCGTTTGCTTGGTAAAATAGTATAAGAGTATGCTGCTTGGTGAAAATTGTAAGGTAAAGTCTGAAGGAAACTGTTGATTTTTTCAGTACAGGGACGCATTTTTACTTTGGGTTTGGGTATGTCTAGACATTTTTATTTACATTAGGAAGGGTCTCTGGTAGGAAAGGTCTCTGGAGGTAAGAAGATTAAAAGCCACAGTCTTCACTAATTTAATTACCTCATAAGTTTCTGAAGTTGTACAAAATCACCAAATAGTAAGCAAAATGAATATAAAAACGTGTCATGGCA
>NC_059303.1:14533208-14535708 GCF_017591435.1 Portunus trituberculatus | reverse complement strand
GGAAGTCTTGATGGAGGTCAGAAGATTAACAGCCACAGCCTCCACTATTTTAATCCCCCACATGCGTTTCTGAAGCTGTATAAAATCACCAAATAGTAAGGAGAATGAATATGGAAATGCGTCATGACACTGAAGGGGTTAATATGTACTAAAGTCCACATCATTATAATTCCGAGGAGAGAGAAAACAAGATAAATGCTCCACAGTTTATTACAGATGAACGTATATTTGTTTTACTTTGTTACTGAAGCTGCTGGTAAGATGAGAGGCAAACAGGGGAGTCATTTATTACTTAGAGTGCAGGGAAAACAAGGTAAACAAGAAGAAGCAGCAGGAGCAGGACACGGCTAATACTGTTCTGGTGCACTACAATACTTTCTCTTAATTCTCTGCCTAACATGGATGCTGCTGGAAAATGAAGATGTGTCGGCAGGGAAAATGGGAGAGTGCCTTTCATTTTCCATGCTCTGGGGGTCGCAGTGCCGCAGCCGCCCTCAGCCTGGAGACGATCTAGAAAGAGAGAGACGAGGGAAATTTTATGTGGTTTTCAAGTGTAGTGTGGCCTTTTTTGTACTTGTTTGTTTACTTCTGTTTATGTCTTGTTTTTTCTTCTTTTTTTTAAGTTTGTTTAGTCACTTTATTGGGTCAAGTCACTGAGAGGCCTTATTGAGTGTTTCTATAGTAATGCTGTGGTGGAAGTCTTTTTTCTATAGTTAGACGAAAATTATCAAAACTGATATTTACAGTTCATGCCACTACTACTGTTACTGATGTTACTACTACTCCTCCTCCTCCTCCTCCTCCTCCTCCTCCTACTACTACTACTACTACTACTACTACTACTACTACTACTACTACTACTACTACTACTACTACCACCATCACTACTACTACTATGTTTGCAACTTTCTGGATACACACACACACACACACACACACCTCTGTAGGCACCAAGGCGACGCTCCCTCTGGTCCTTGGTCTTATTGCTGCAGGGGAGAGAGAAAAGGTCGTCAGGAGTGGCGGAAGGGGGAGGCAAACACTTGAGGGATAAAAATGTGCTACGAAGAGGAAGAGGATGTGGGAAGGGGGTCAGAGGACGGCTGAGTGTGTAAGGGTGTGATGGGGGTGGAGAAAATGTTATAGTAGTTTGAGAATGACACTTGAGCTCTTATTGGGAGGGTGAGTTTGGTGTGGTGGTGGTAGCAGCTTTGGGGGGTGAGTCGTAACTTTCATGCAAAACGTCGTGACATTTTCATAGAGCGAGTGGTTAGGTGAATACTTGAACTGCCAGCAAATTTGTTAGTGATAATGATGGCCTTTTCCTTTAACAATTAGAATGTAAATACGTAATAATGATGATAATGATGATAATAGTAATAACGATAACAATAAAAGAGAGCTCACAAATAAAGAAGAATAAAAAGAGCCAAAATTCAAGAGAGCGAGATAATCATTAAGAGACTTTCACAACAATAAGACAAAGAGACTGGGAGAGACAAGACAGACTCACCTCATGCACGCAGATGGTGAGGGCCTGGTTCCAGACAGTGCGGAGGGGACACTTCATCACCTGAGGACCGTAGAGGGTACACTGGACGTACTGGTGGTTGTCAGTGGGGTGGGGGTGGTACTCATGCCAGGCGGCGGGGTTGGAGCAGTGGACTTCATGCCCCTCGATGACAGCGCACTTGGGACTACTGCACTCAGCTGTGGCCCCGTGCAGGAGAGCCAGGCAAGAGACCAGGGCAAGAGCGAGGGTTGAGGCGTGCATCTTTGGCTGTTTGTGGTAGCTGACCGTGTTGTGAAGGCTCCCTGACACCTCTTAAATAGTCACTCTGCCTAGTCACTCTCTGCGTCACCACGACTCGACACTAATCCCTCTGACTGATAGGAAAACAACAAATGCCTAAATGTTTCTTCATCGTGTTAAGGGTGAGGGGCGTGGCCTCGTGGCGGGAGGAAAGGTGGGAAGGGGGAAAGCCGCTCACCCAAATTACTTCCCTCATCCTGCTACCTACTTTCCTCCCGCAGGCCTCTCCCTCCCTCCTCCCCTCTCGTGCTCTTACACATCAGAATATATGAACTAATTACCGAAGGACAGCGTGTGTGTGTGTGTGTGTGTGTGTGTGTGTGTGTGTGTGTGTGTGTGTGTGTGTGTGTGTGTGCGTGTGTGTGTGTGTGCGTGTGCTTTGTCTACACGTTTTCGCGCGCGTGTGTACATAGGTCGGCGTAGCAGGTAATTGGTGGCGGTGGAAGCTTTTTCCCTGGAACTCCAAATCGCAGTAAATCGACAATTAACTCCACGAACGAGGCGGGAATGAAAACACGGGAGTGAGAGCACGACGCAACTCCCTTCAACCACCACCGTCACCGCCACCACCACCATCACCACCACCGTCACCACCACCACTACCACCACCACCACATCCTCCTTCTTTTCTTCACTACTAACCACCACCACCACAACCACATTCCCTTTCCCTCTACCACCACTACCATA
>NC_059303.1:14510708-14528208 GCF_017591435.1 Portunus trituberculatus | reverse complement strand
AAGGAAGGAAAGGAGAGGGGGAGAGAGAAGGATGTAGGAAGGAATGGGAGGAAAGAAGTTGTGGAAAATGGAAGAGAAAGATAGAAAGAATAGAAGTTGTGACAGTACGAAAGAAAGAAGGAGGAAGAAGAAAAGTAGAGGAATCATAGAAGGAAAAGGAAAAGAGAAGTTCCGTGATAGAATAAAGGGAGGAAAGAAGTTGTGACGGTACAAAAGAAAGGAAAAGGAGGAAGAGAAAAAAATAGGAAATATAAAAGTAAAGGAAAGAGAGAAGAAAAGAGGATGAAGGAATGATATACATGAGAAAAGGAATCAAAGCTACAAATGTGGAGCAGTTTTCCTTACTTTGCATGTTGTGGATGAGGTGAAAGCAAAGCAATGACGAGATGAAGGAATAAAGAACACAAAGACAACGAAAAGATCATTTAAGAAGGACGATTCAAGACATTTATCCCTTTCTCTCGGACTTGCAAGGAGACTGACAACTAAGTAGATATTTTCTTTTTGTTTTATGTTGCCCTAGCCAATCATACCCTCTTATATAAAAAAAAAAAACAGCTTGTCACCATTTCTGCTCCCTCCCTCTCTCTCTCCTTGACTGCCGCGGTGACACAGACCCTGCAGTGTCCCGGGTGTAAGAATAATATCCTCGCTATAAAGCAAAGTCTCGGCGGCGGCGGCGGCGGCATCACAGGCGGAGTAAAGTAGGAGATTTAAGCGGCGTTGTTGTTAATTGAATACGATTATTTTTAAGAGCAGGGGCAGATTAATGGCTTTTAATGTTCATGTTTTGCTGTAGACACGGTGGTCCGCGGCGGCGATGTGGCGGCAGCGGCAGGGAGGCGAGGGAGCAGAGTGGTGCAGTGCCCGCCTGAATCAGAGTGAGGCTTGAGGGAAGGTAGAGAAGCGGGTGAAATAAATAACTGATAAACACAGATTAATGGATAGTTGAGTAGGTCAATGAATGAATTTGTAAAAGAATAGAACCAATGGATGGAAATGTAAGACAGTAATCAAATGGATGAATTCATACGTCACTAAACAAATGAATGGACACTCTCTCTCTCTCTCTCTCTCTCTCTCTCTCTCTCTCTCTCTCTCTCTCTCTCTCTCTCTCTCTCTCTCCAGTAGCAGCTTGGGTGTGTTACAAGTGACGGTGGTGTTGTCAACACGTGGCGGGGTGGCAGAGCTCTGCTGACTCACAATAGTGATGGTGTGGTGACCATTGGAGATTTTAGCAGGATTCATTTTAAGCTGTAAGAAAAAAAAAAAACGTGAGAAAAGCAAATAAGAAAAGATGAATTTTTCATGATAAAATAAAAAAAAATTTAATTGTTTTCAGTTTCAGACTAAGTAAAAAGAAACAATATCACCAACCTTTTATGATAATAAGTTAATTATCAGCAATAAAAGAATGGCCTCCATTATTTAACTAATATTCTGTAAAATTGTTATGTACAAAAAAGTTCCTAATCTTTTGAAAGCATTCGAAGGTCATGATGGAGAATTGTTTAACAAAATCAAACTGAAACACACGAGCAGCTTATTTCTTGCAAAAGGAAATATAATGTTTATATAAATGTGTTGCCCCTGAAGAAACACTGCCACCGAGTGTTGGAGGAATGCTGCGTCCATGTGTGATGTGTTCCAGCATTGCTAGTTAACAAACCTTCAGCTCAAGGTGAGGCATTCCCTGAATAAACAAAAAAGTCAGACTTCCAAAATGTGGAGAAGACGCGGTGTTAATTATCGTGGCGTCAGTCTGCCGTCAGTCGTGATGGAGTTATTCGAGAAAATTGTTCACCACAAAATGGCTCCTCTCCTTGAAGACAGCCATAATGAATTTGCAGATAATGAAAAACTGGACAGCAAGCCATCACATGCTGAGGATTGTGGGAGAATTTATAGGAACATTAACTAACTATTAGTTTGGAGTGATAAAATAATGTTATTTTTGTATACGAAGGAAAATAATACGGAATAATACAGCAAAGATATGAATAACAGTGATGCAAAGTATGCTTTTAGATGCTAAATTTGCAACAAGAACCTTCATAAAGATCGTTAAGAAAATAGCTCAGTGAAACAAAGCAGTACTGTATCCCAACACACGCGTTCACTTCACAGCAGCACCAGAAAAGGGTTTTCTTGATATTCATAAAAAATACTAAATATAATCACATGTTCTGGTGCAAACTTAGTGACAACAGCACCAAGTGTGTAGACGTATTGAAGATGCTCTCGTTATAAACATTAAGTTTCCTGAAATCTCTCTCTCTCTCTCTCTCTCTCTCTCTCTCTCTCTCTCTCTCTCTCTCTCTCTCTCTCTCTCTCTCTCTCTCTCTCTCTCTCTCTGCAGTATAAATACGTCAATGTGATGGAAAATATTTTTGGCAATTTTCAAACATATGCTGAAATTACCGAGGCGTGACATTGAGTGGCGAGGAGAGAGGAGCTGAAGGAGGGAGGGAGGAAGTGCAGAAAAATGGGGAGTTAATAAGAAAAGATGGAAAGAAAAGAAAAGAAAAGAAGAGGCAGAAGGTTTTGGGGACGAAGAGACAGAAGAGGAGGAACGGTAGGCAGAAAAGGAATGAGAGAATAAAGGAATGAAAGGAAGGTTGGAAGGAGAGGAAAGAAGAATGTAAATTTTTTAAGAAGGTAGGAAAAATGAAAAGAAGTGAGGAAAAAGGAGGAAAAATTATGAGTAGAAGAGTCAAAGAAACTATGCGAAAAAGAGAGGAAAAAAGATGAAGAAAAAAAATGTTGATGAAGGAGGAAGTGGGAGAAAGAAAGGATAAAGAAAGAAAGAACGAGAAGATAAAGAAAAAAGAGGAAATGAATGATTGAAGGAGAAGTAAGGTAAAGTATGCAAAAAAAATAAGAGAATATAAAAAAAAACGAGTGAGGAAAAGAGAAAGCATAATTTACTGTTCTGCTTTACCTTAGGAGGAAGAAAGAATGAAAGAAGAGAAGAGCTGTAAAGAAATATGCTTGGTAATTTTTTTCCTTATCTTCTCACGTTTTATGGAGAAGAGTAAAGTGAAGGGAAGAGCAGAGGTGCATAATTCTTCTCTCCTATCTATGAATCGCTGAGTAGAGAAGGACGGAGAGAAAAGTAGGGATGGAATTGTATGTAGGAATCAAGGACATGTATGTACTTGTGTCCAGAAATTTGTAGGTCACATTTAAAGAGACGCACGTTAAAGGCAGCCTTATAACGATTGCATTATGCATGCCGCGTTTTAATATTCATTCTGGTTACTATTTGGCGATATTATACAGCTTCAGAAACTTATGTCGTGGGATTAGAATAATAAAGACTTTGGCCATTAATCTTCTGACCTCCATAGACCTTTCATAATACAAATAAAATCATCTAATCACACCAAAAAATCCTAGTAAAAATTCATCTCTGTATTGAAGACGTTGAAAAGGACCACGCTCTATTTTACGATAACATTTTAAGGACCACAAATAAACACCAACTTTATAAAGATTACACAATAAGCTGACTCGTGCCAAGATTTCCTAATTCATTGTATTTCCAACCCAAAAGAAGATATCCCCAAAACATTCCGTTCTTTCTCGCTCAGTGTCCCTCAGTGACCCTTAGATTCTCACAAACACTTCCTGCCGTCCTACATGAAGCACACCTCACACCAACACCCACTGTGCCTAATTTTGTCCACGTGTGTGTGTGTGTGTGTGTGTGTGTGTGTGTGTGTGTACGTATTGGAGTGCGCTCGCTTATTTATGAGGTTATGACTCAGAACACCTCCTCATTACACTCTGAGTAGTGTAATGGTGGAGGAAGAGGAGAAGAAGGAGGAAGAGGGAAAAAAATAAATGAAAGATAGGAAGAGGAGGAGGAGGTGTTGACTGTAAGAACGAATGAGATAAGATTAGCTTTAACAGAGAGAGAGAGAGAGAGAGAGAGAGAGAGAGAGAGAGAGAGAGAGAGAGAGAGAGAGAGAGAGAGAGAGAGAGAGAGAAAGACTAACACCTACTATGTAATATTGAAACACGTGCAACGTAAGAAAACAAAGAGAGAGAAAGAAAAAAGAATAGTAGAAAAAGAAGAGATCAAAACAATAAAGAAAGGTAAAATAAGAAAGAAAGAAATAGTGAATGAAAGAATAACAACACAACGCCGCTCGGAAACAGCAAAACACACCAACACTTCATGAAACACGCGATTACACTTTGTTGCAGCGCGTGTGTTGTGTGTGCTACCAGTTTTGACAGCTCAGATTATGAGCTTTCAACAAACACTCTCTCTCTCTCTCTCTCTCTCTCTCTCTCTCTCTCTCTCTCTCTCTCTCTCTCTCTCTCTCTCTCTCTCTCTCTCATCTATAAGTCTACGAGTATCTATCTATTTATCTATCTATCTTTTCCTATCTGTCAGTGTATATAAACATGGATTTCTCTCTCTCTCTCTCTCTCTCTCTCTCTCTCTCTCTCTCTCTCTCTCTCTCTCTCTCTATCTATCTATCTATCTATCTATCTATCTATCTATCTATCTATTCTTTTTTATCTATCCATTTATTTATTCCTGTGTATTGTGTTTATTAGAGAGAGAGAGAGAGAGAGAGAGAGAGAGAGAGAGAGAGAGAGAGATGCGATTGTCAAAATGTGAGTATAAAAAACAAAAACAAAAAAAACCCAGCCGTGTATCATACCATACGAAATTTACCTCCCACACAAAAAAACAATAAATAACATTAAAATTACCGACCATGAAATAAAAAGTTAAAATATGAAAGAAAATAACTACAATAAAGAAAAAAAATGCTCTTAATTCATGTCAGGAAGTGAGAAAGATTTTGGTCACCTTGTTAAGTCCCAGACACCTCCTCCTCCTCCTCCTTCTCCCCCTCCTCCTCCTCCTCCTCCTCCTCCTCCTCCTCCTCCTCCTCCTCCTCCTCCTCCTCCTCTTCCTAAATATCGCGGCTAGGATTTAATGAATGACCTGGAAGCGATTACAAAGTGAGAGGGGAGTAAGGAGAGAAGAGGAGAGGGAGAGGGAGAGAGAAAGAGGGAGGTATAAGAGGAGGAGGAATAGGTAAGGGAGAGAGGGAGATTGATAGGAGGAAAAGAATAAGAGAAGGTAAAAGTATATGGAGAGACGAAGAGAGTACAAGATAGAGTAGGAGAAGAAGAAATGGAGGAAGAAAGGGAGAAGGAGATAAGAGAGGAGAAGAGAGGGAAGTGAAATTGGAGGTAACAGCAGGGAGGAGGTGAAAGAGCGAAGGTCCAGTTTATTTATGATGATCACGACTTCACGCGCACACACACACACACACACACACACACACACACACACACACACACACACACACACACACACACTGACAATGATTTTCATGTAATCAGTGTTTGATCATTCAGTGACTTTTTTTTCATTCTTGTGTTCATCATCATCATATTATTATTATTTTTCATATATTATCTTTAATGTTATTATTATTGTTATTATTATTGTTATTATTATTATTATTATTATTATTATTATTATTATTATTATTATTATTATTATTATTATTATTATTATTATTATTATTATTATTATTATTATTATTATTATTATTATTATTATTATTATTATTATTATTATTATTATTATTATTATTATTATTATTATTATTATTATTATTATTATTATTATTATTATTATTATTATTATTATTATTATTATTATTATTATTATTATTATTATTATTATTATTATTATTATTATTATTATTATTATTATTATTATTATTATTATACTACTACTACTACTACTACTACTACTACTACTACTACTACTACTACTACTATGACTTACTCCTTTTCATTTGGTCTCCTCCTCTCCTCCTCCTCCTCCTCCTCCTCCTCCTCCTCCTCCTCCTCCTCCTCCTCCTCCTTCTCCTCCTCCTCCTCTTCCTCTTCCTAGCAAATTGTGTCTCCAAGTTTTTCCTCTCAAAATCACAAATTGTACGGTGACTTGGCGGCAAGTGACACTTCCTTTGTCTCTTGTGTGGAGAGAGAGAGAGAGAGAGAGAGAGAGAGAGAGAGAGAGAGAGAGAGAGAGAGAGAGAGAGAAAGGAAGCAAAGTATGTAATCAGTTGTTATTTTTGCTTCTCAGGAATGTCATTGTGTGTGTGTGTGTGTGTGTGTGTGTGTGTGTGTGTGTGTGTGTGTGTGCTACTAGTAATACCTTTTAAAAACATTACTAACCACACCTCTTGCCTTTTTTTTCGCCTGCCATTAGCACACACACACACACACACACACACACACACACACACACACACACACACACACACACACACACAGAGAGAGAGAGAGAGAGAGAGAGAGAGAGAGAGGGGTGGGGGTAGAAAAAGAATAATGAAAGGGGAGTGAAGAAAAATGAGACAGAGCGACATAAAGAACACTTATTGCGTTGTGTCTCTCTTCCCTCCTTTATCCCCTTGTCTCTCCTCTTCCTCTTTTTAGTTCACCTTGTTTATTCATCTTCACTTCATTCTCTACTGCGGGTGTCATTGTTTTCCTCTCTCTCTCTCTCTCTCTCTCTCTCTCTCTCTCTCTCTCTCTCTCTCTCTCTCTCTCTCTCTCTCTTATGTATTTTCGTTTATTTTCTTATTTCATTTTATTTTGTTTATCTATTTTATTCTATTTATTTATTTATTTATTTATCTATTTATTTATTTCTATTTTATTTAATTATTCATTTACCTGCCTATTTCTTTTTCTCTTGAGAGAGAGAGAGAGAGAGAGAGAGAGAGAGAGAGAGAGAGAGAGAGAGAGAGAGAGAGATTTTAAGAACATCATCTTCTTAATACTCAAAATTTACTCTGTTGTGATATTCCACTTTTAGAATCACCTTCTCCTTTCACTAACCAGCTTCTATGAGTGGGTGGGTGTGTTACTGCTGCTGTTTGTTCTTCCTTTGTGTTCTATCGTGCTCTTCCTACTCTCTAGACACCTTTGCATACAAATTAAGTTCCTATGGTAACCTTTTATTCAATATCTTTTTTTTTATTTTTATTATGTTGAGAAGTTACTAATAAGATTCTCTATTCGCATTTTCTCTTCAGTTTCTCTTCTTCTCTCTTTCTCTTTTCTCTCTTCTTTCATTTCTTCCGTCTCTTCTTTGTTCCTCAGTTACTTTTCTTTCGATTAGTTATGTTGCCTTCTTCTCTTATTTTTTTTTATTTTCACTCCTGTTTTTTTTTAGTTCTCCAGTTTTATCCAATTTCTCTGTTATCATTTTTTTTTCACTCGCTAAAACCACTTTTCTTATCCCTTCCCTTCCCTTCCCTTCCTTTCCTCTCCTTTCCCTTCCCTTCCTTTCCTCTCCTTTCCCTTCCTTCCTTTTCTCCTTTCCTTCCTTCCTTCTCTTCCTTCCTTCCTTCCTTCCTTTTTCTCTTCCCTTCCTTTCCTCTGACTTCCCTTCCCTTCTCGTCATTATTCCCTTCTTACACGATTCTTCCCTTCACCTCCCCGTCCTTATCCATTTCCTTCCCTTCACTGTCTTGTTCTTATCCAATCCCTTCCCTTCACTTTTTTTCATTCTCAGTTAATTATTTCTCTTTCATATCCCCATTTTTACACAATTTCTTCTTTTACCTCCATATTTTTCACCATTTCTTTGTTTTCACTGGCCAGTCCTTACCTTTCCTTCATTAACCCATTCTCTTCCCTTCCCTTCCCATCCCTTCCCTTCCCTTCCCTTTCCTTTCCTTCCCTTCCTTTCCCTTCTTTTCCCCTCCCTTCCCTACCCAATTCTTATTCAATTCCTTGCCTTCACTGTCCATTTTTACCCATTTCCTCCCCTTTCACTTCTTTACTTCCCTTTATTTTGCTATCAACGTTCCTCTGACCACTAAGAAACAGCCTCACACACACACACACACACACACACACACACACACACACACACACACACACACACACACACACTCTCTCTCTCTCTCTCTCTCTCTCTCTCTCTCTCTCTCTCTCTCTCTCTCTCTCTCTCTCTCTCTCTCTCTCTCTCTCTCTCTCTCTCTCTCTCTCTCTTACGTATCTCGCCAGCAACTCATTAAGTCCGGCAGAATAGTCAAGAGATTTGGACCTAATCCCTAGATCCTCCAAATCCCTAACCAGGAGCCACCGACCCTGAGAGTGACCAGAGGGAGGGAGGAAGGGATCAGGGGAGGGAGGAGATGGGGAGGGAAAGTTGTCAAGGTAAAAGTAAGGAAGAAAGACAAATTTTTATTGTCAATTGTGCACCAGGGAAAAGGTGAGAGAGAGAGAGAGAGAGAGAGAGAGAGAGAGAGAGAGAGAGAGAGAGAGAGAGAATTGGTGTTTTAAATTGAGAACACTAATTATATTTTATTTAGCTTGGGAAATTGATGTAACTCACTCTTTTTCATGTAACTGTGTAAGAGAGAGAGAGAGAGAGAGAGAGAGAGAGAGAGAGAGAGGGGTCAGGTGCGGATTAATTAACAGGTAGCGTGACACGGTAGGCTGGTGGTTCCTGCCCAAAATGACCTTCGTCAGATTAGTGTGGACGAGGCTGGGCTGAGGCTTCGTGGCTATTGCGTGTATGTGTGTGTTTGTGTGTGTGTGTGTGTGTGTGTGTGTGTGTGTGTGTGTGTGTGTGTGTGTGTGTGTGTGTGTGTGTGTGTGTGTGTGTGTGTGTGTGTGTGTGTGTGTGTGTGTGTGTGTGTGTGTGTTGTATATGTATGTATATATTCACACATTTCACTAATTTCTTTAATCTCTCTCTCTCTCTCTCTCTCTCTCTCTCTCTCTCTCTCTCTCTCTCTCTCTCTCTCTCTCAGCCACACATCCGTGGTTTATGTTTGAGTTAATGTACAATCATTTCCAGCTATTATTAGTCTTATATTCACAGTCACCTTAATTGTAGTGGCTCACTTTTAATTAACTGCTGTCTCATTTTGTTGTGAGCTTCCTACTTTGTTACTTTGCCGCATATCACAGCTGTGTGTTCCGCTCATCTCGTGTTTCTCTGCTGAATTACGATAATCTCGCTTGTTCGCTTCATTTATTGCCTATTGATACCTTCTTCGTGTTGTTATTATCATTATTACGTGTACTATTTTCATCATCACCACCATTTCTACCACTATCATTATCAGCACCCTCACCACCATCACCATCATCATCATCATTATCATCATAGTCACCGTCACCATTGCATTCTACAATCAAGCCACGCAGAAACTATACCTTGTCCTTTCTCTCTCTCTCTCTCTCTCTCTCTCTCTCTCTCTCTCTCTCTCTCTCTCTCTCCTCTCTTCCCTGTTTGTCTTTTAATTTTCACTTTGATGTTATGGATATTTCTAGTTCAGTTTCATTTTTTTTTCTTGTTTTCTGTCTTATATATACTTTTCTCTTATTTCCCTTTGTGAATTTTAACGGTTTCTCTTTCTATTTCTGTTCTTTTCGCTTTTTCTTCCTCTTCCTCTTTCACTTCCTCCTCCTGCTTGTGCTCCTGCTTCTGCTTCCACTACTCCTCTTACTCCTCTTCCTCTTCCTCCTCATCCTCTGCTAATCCGTGAGTCCGTTATCTCTCTCTCTCTCTCTCTCTCTCTCTCTCTCTCTCTCTCTCTCTCTCTCTCTCTCTCTCTCTCTCTCTCTCTCTCTCTCTCTCTCTCTCTCTCTCTCTCTCTCTCTCTCTCTCTCTGTCCGTGTGATAAGGTAACCTAATTGAGTTGCTTATCTCTCTCTTATCGCCTGGGACTGACAAGCGGAGATACACGCTGGATTAAGTGGCATTTTGTAGTTTTATTGTACCTGGAACCTGGCGATAGGGGAGGCGACGCGACGCAGCGGAATGACGAAGTGGCGTGGCTTGCGTGGAATGCTGGTGTGTTGTCTTAATTGTCGTAATTGTGGCTTGTCACGTAAGCATCTTGATTGTTGTTACGTTAAGGTGGTTGCGTCACTGATCCCACTCATTTATTTTGCTTTGTTTTCGGTTCTAATGTTGAAGTGAGAAAATTACTGGTACTCATGAATTGCACTACTTAATTTCTTTCCACTCTATTATTGTCACTTTACAGATTTATGCATTATAGAATTTGCTAAGGCACAGGTACACTCTTTATAGATGTCAATTTACATATCTATGTGTGTTTTTCTTCCTTAACCAACCTTATTTGTACATTAAACTTCAGAGAAGAAATTGCAAAGCCCAATATTTTCACCATTTTCCGGGCAGTAACTGAGACAATACTCAACATTATTTACTTATGCTGTTCTGCTTTACAGTTACCTCGAGGCGAGTTCCTTAGTAACATCTACTTTCCATCTTGTTTCCCAGGTATGTGGTGGCATCCACGGCGGCCTTGCATCCATGACGGAGAGGTAATGTGTTAACTATTAAGTCACTATTACTAAACGTATCACGGCTTTTTCTCCACTATTTTCAACAGCCTGTGCATGAAAATTATTAAACTATTTAAGTCCTTTTTATTATTTTAGAGATATCTTAGTACGAGCTCTACATAATAAATCTTAAAGACGCACACGTGAATATAACTAGGCATCTCTTTGGTCGAGAATAACGTCAAGGAAAGCTCAGTGTTTAAAAATTACAAGCCGCTAGACCTCATATATGTATACTTGTGTCGCTGGTAATTGTGTATATCAAGTAAGAAAAACGATGTAATGAGAGAGGACGAATCTCATTAGTTCGTTCAGGAAAGCATCGAGAACTATCCTGTTTATGTTGTTAGACAAGAATGATTAAGTAAATAAGTAAACGGATTTGTCCATTTCCAAGTAATAACACAAAATCCATCTCATGCACTCGTCTGTAACACTTGAAATACTTGAAACACTTAAAACAATTTATTATACCTTAGTTTATACGTTTCTCAGAGCAAGGCATCACTGAGGGGCAGAATTACAGAGTGTGCGAGTGTAGCAGTGGAGAGGAGAGATAATGAGATCAGATAAGGGATGGACTGATGGATGGCGTTAGAAATATATCAATAAAACTAGTTAGAGTTGATAGAGTGATAGGCAGAGTAAAATGAGGACTTTTCTCGTTTTGAGGATATAAGACATTAGGTGATAAAAAAAAAAAAAGATAAGTAAAGAAAGAAAAAGGCTGATGTTATTATCAGTACTAGGGATGATGATGATGATGATGATGAGAATCTGATCAGCAAAACATTTATTTTAGTGTTTGAATGATGCATGACCTTATGATTTAATGTAATAATTCGGAGGTCAATGTGAAAATTCATAGTTTACAATGAAAATACTTAATGTGAAAAAAGCTGTTAACGTGTAAGTACATAATTTACCAAAATACAAAATTAAATATAAAAACAAGTAACTTTACGTCTTGTTGTTTATCATGGAGAAATGAATTGCCACGTGGAAACAAATATTTTGATATGAAAATACGTAAATTCATATTAAAGAAGCCTTAATTTAATGTAGAATGTGACAAATGTGAAACTATTATGAGAACGCTGCAAAATCACGTAGTTTTCCTCGCAATGCAGACATACGGAGCGACAAAATGACTGTTGTAACTGCAATAAGCTGCGTTTTAAAACTGTGCATCCTCCTCTTGGTGCAGCCTCGGCGCCTTGCGGGGCTGAGGTAATCTTTTCATTTCCTGGCGCATCATTGAGTGAGTGGAGCATGAGAGACGGCAAGCGCGACAAGGGAAGGGTGGAGTTGCCTCTGACCCTTGTGGATGTGGATCGGTGGAATAGTGGCCTTGATTTAGTTGCTGTTGCTGGTTGTGGTGGTGGTGGTGGTGGTGGTGGTGGTGGGTAGTGGTTTGGAAATAACGTTAGTAGAATAAGTTGTGTTGTTGCTGTCTCTACTGCTGCTGTTTCTCTTCTTCTTTTCTTCTTTTTCTTGTTCTTGTTCTTGTTTTTTTAACTTTTTCTCCTCCTCCTCTTATCATTATCATTATTATTATTATTATTATTATTATTATTATTATTATTATTATTATTATTATTATTATTATTATTATTATTATTATTATTATTATTATTATTATTATTATTATTGGTAGTAGTAGTAGTAGTAGTAGTAGTAGTAGTAGTAGTAGTAGTAGTAGTAGTAGTAGTAGTAGTAGTAGTAGTAGTAGTAGTAGTAGTAGTAGTAGCAGTAGTAATTTCATTATTATCATTATTATTATTATTATTATTATTATTATTATTATTATTATTATTATTATTATTATTATCATCATTATTGTTATCATCATCATCATCATCATCATCATCATCATCATCTATATTGTTATTATTCCTTATCATCTGTGACATGTAGCGCTTTGAATCACCTTAATATTTTCCTCCTCCTTTTGGTGGCGCCGCTCCTCCCTCTTCACACACACACACACACACACACACACACACACACACACACACACACACACACACACACACACACACACACACACACACACACACACACACACACACATTTGATGGTAACTCAGGCCGAGTCACGCCGCCGTAAAATCAATTGCCTTTGAGTCGCAGCTTCTCATTACACTCCTGCAATATCACCAGAAACTCACCAAATAATTCTCGTAACAAGATTCTCAGGCGCCCTTACCTACATTGTGATTTTTTTCTTCTTTTTTTCTTAATTTTTCTTGCTTGCTTCACTTTTTTTCTGTGTGAGTGTGTGTGTGTGTGTGTGTGTGTGTGTGTGTGTGTGTGTGTGTGTGTGTGTGTGTGTGTGTGTGTGTGTGTGTGGTATTGAAAATTAGTGTTATGGTTGTTGTTAGTTGTTGTTGTGGGTAGTAGTTGTGGTGGTGGTGGTGATGACGAGGGTTTTGGCGTTATATTTGTTGTTGTTATTGTTGCTGTTGTTGTTGTGGTGGTGATGGTGGTGGTGATGGTGGTGGTGTTATCATCGTTTTTTAGTAGTAGTAGTAGTAGTAGTAGTAGTAGTAGAAGTAGTACTCTCTCTCTCTCTCTCTCTCTCTCTCTCTCTCTCTCTCTCTCTCTCTCTCTCTCTCTCTCTCTCTCTCTCTCTCTCTCTCTCTCTCTCTCTCTCTCTCTCTCTCTAAACTTGTTACTATATATTTTTTTATTGGAGGAAAATTTCAATAGCTGTATAGATAGTGAGCCTGTGTGTGTGTGTGTGTGTGTGTGTGTGTGTGTGTGTGTGTGTGTGTGTGTGTGTGTGTGTGTGTGGGAACATTGCCAAGGAAACAAGAATATAACATGCAGGTTAATTATTTCACTTTATCTGATATTCTGTTTTTCTTCTTCTTTCTCTCCTCCATTCCTGATTCACTTTCGATTGTCTCTTCTTCTCTCTTTTCCTTTCATCTCCTGCCCTCCTCTCTTTCTCTCTCTCTCTCTCTCTCTTGCTCTCTCATTCATCTACTTGTGTGTTTTCTTATGTCTTCTTCCTCTCTTGTATGCAACCCTACACTTCTTTATTTTTTTTTCTCCTGTTCCCTATTATTTCTTTTACTGCCGCTCTCTTTTCCTTTCATTCTTTTTACTTTTCCTTTTCCTCTTCCTGCATTTCCCTTCTCTTTTCTCTCCTGTTCTCTATTATCCTCTTCTTTTTAGTCTTTCCTTCTCCTTTTTTTCAATTCTTTTTACCTCTTTCCTCTTCTATTTCTCTCTCTCTCTCTCTCTCTCTCTCTCTCTCTCTCTCTCTCTCTCTCTCTCTCTCTCTCTCTCTCTCTCTCTCTCTCTCTCTCTCTCTCTCTCTCTCTCTCTCTCTCTCTGCCTTATCTCTTATTTTTACTGTTTCCTTCTCCTCTTCCTACACTTCTTTCCCCTTTCCTCTCTTATTCTCTCTTTTATCTCTTCTTTTTACTTCTTCTTTTTATTTCTTCTGTTTTTTTCTCTCTCTCTCTCTCTCTCTCTCTCTCTCTCTCTCTCTCTCTCTCTCTCTCTCTCTCTCTCTCTCTCTCTCTCTCTCTCTCTCTCTCTCTCTCTCTCTCTCTCTCTCTCTCCTTCTTCATCTCTCCTCATCCTCATCCTTTCTTTCTTCTCCTTTTTCTTCTTTCTATCTCTCCTGTCTCTTTTTTTTATTCTCTTTCCTTCTGTCTTTCCTTTTCTTCTATTTCTCCTTCTTTCTTTTTCTCTCGCTTTTCTTTCTATCTCCCTTATTTCTTCTTTTTTACTCGCTTTTCCTCTTCTCTCCCTTACATTTTCTTGCCTTCTCTTCATCCTTTTCTTTTTTCTCCTCTTTCTTCTTTCTATTTCCTTTATGTCTTCTTTTTTACTCTTTTTCCTCTCTCTTTCCTTTTCCTCTCCCTACGCTTCCTTCTCTTTTCCACTCCTATTTCTTCATTCATTTTTTTTTCTCTCTATTTCTTCTTTCTGTCTCTCTTATTTCTTCGTTTTTTACTCCTTTTTTTCCTCTCCTTTTCCTTCTCTTTTCCTCTCCTTTTTCTTCATCCATTTCTCTTTTCTCTCTTTCTAGCTCCCTCATCTCTTTTTTACTCTTTTTCCTCTTCCTTTCCTTTTCCTCTCCCTACGCTTCACTTTTCCTTTCCTATCTTTTCATCCACTTCTTTTCTCTCTATTTCTTCTATCTCTCTTTTCTCTCTTTTTTTTTTTTAACTCCTTTTTCTATCTCTTTCCTTCTCTTTTCTCTCCTATTTCTTCATCCATTTCTTTTTTCTCTCTTTTTCTTTCTATCTCCGCTCCTTTTCCCTCTCCCTTTCCTTTTCCTCTCCCGCTTAGTGACCTCCGGGAAAATTACTTAGACTGAGGCGTTCGTTCGGTGGCGTCACGAAATATGTGGCGGGGAAGAAAATTTGAGGCCGAGTAATGGACGTCGTAAAGTAAAGGAGTGCGGTGATTTAGTCCTTCCTGGGCCCTCCTGCTGCTGGTGTGGTGGTGGTGGTGGTGGTGGTGGTGGTGGTGGTGAGTAAATTAGGCAATGTATGTTCTTCTTCTCTTTCTCTCCTCCTGTGAAGTTCTTCCTGTCTTCTTTTCGGTTTCTTTTTCTTCTTCATTTTTTCCTTTTCTTCTTCTTTTTTATTATTTTTTTAGTTTCTTCAGTTTTTTTTTTTTTTTCTTCTTTTCTTGGTTTTGTTGTTGTTTTTTTCTTGTTGTTTTGTCCTTGTTCTTCTTTTTTCTCTTCTTCCTTCTTCTTTTTATTCTTCTTCTTATTATTATTATTTTTCTTCTTCTTCTCGATCATCTTCCCTTTCCCCTTCTCCTACCTCTTTCTCTTCCTCTTCTTCTTTCCCTTCGCTTCTCCCTCCTACTCTTTTTCCTCTTCCTCCTCCTTTTCCTCCTCCTACTCCTCCTCCTCCTCTTCCTCCTCCTCTTATCTACATCTTTCTTGCTGTTCTTGTTTCTCTTGCCCTTTCCTTCCACGTCTTCCTCGTCCTATTCACCTTTCCATTTCCTACCTCCTCCTCCTCCTCCTCCTCCTCCTCCTCCTCCTCCTCCTCCTCCTCCTCCTCCTCCTCCTCCTGCCACTGCTCATCCCGCGGCCTCTTCGTCTCTCGCGTGTGAGGTCATTACAAGAGGCAGTTGACGGGATTAGTAAGGGTGCCCCAAGATTACCTGCGCCGGCCCCTTCCATCCTTCCTTCCTTCCCATCCTTCCCATCCTTCCCTCCCTCCCTCTCTCCCTCCCTGCCTCAACGCTAACTCCTCCAAACCGGTCCTCTGCCCTCCACACACACACACACACACACACACACACACACACACACACACACACACACACACACACACACACACACACTCTCTCTCTCTCTCTCTCTCTCTCTCTCTCTCTCTCTCTCTCTCTCTCTCTCTCTCTCTCTCTCTCTCTCTCTCTCTCTCTCTCTCTGTTTCTGGTCTTCCTTTTTCTTTTTTCTTTCTCTTTCTCTTTTCTCTTTCTTTCTCTTTCTTTCTTCTCCTCTTTCTTTCTCTCTCTCTTTCTCTCTCTTCTCTCTCTTTCTCTCTCTCTGTTCTTTTTTTTTTCTTCTTCTTCTCTTCTTCTTCTTCTTCTTCTTCTTCTTCTTCTTCTTCTTCTTCTTTTAATTATTATGCATTTTCATTTTCTTTTTCTTTTATTTCAATCTGCTCGCTTTGCCGCCTATTGTTCAAATTTAAATACTTTTGGCTTTACTATACTCATTTATTTACTATTATGATTACTACCATACTGTGTCTACTGTCACTACCACCACCTACTACTACTACTACTACTACTACTACTACTACTGCTACTACTACCACCACCACCACCACCACCACCACTACTACTGCTACTGCTGCTACCATCACCACCACCACCACCACCACCACACCACTGCTGCTGCCACTGCTACTGCCACTGCACTGCTACCACCACTGCTACTACTACTACTGCTACTGCTGCTACTACTGCTGCTGCTACTGCAAATGCCACCACCACCACTTTTTCAGCTCCTGTAACAATTGCATCAACAACAACAACAACTACTACTACTGCTGCTGCTGCTACTGCTGCTGCTGCTGCTGCTGCTGCTGCTGCTGCTACTACTACTACTGCTACTACTGCAAATACTACCACAGCCAGCACTATTTCAACTCTTATAACAACAACAACAACAACAACAACTACTACTACTACTACTACTACTACTACTACTACTACTACTACCACCACCACCACCACCACCACAACAACAACAATAAGTATTCACGGCTGCCTCTCTGGACCAAGTAATACAGTTTCCCGCTGTTTGTGTGGCAGCGGCGCTAGATTAACCCGACCAACTGCTCCCCCCGACCTCCTTCCCCCATCTCTCTCTCTCTCTCTCTCTCTCTCTCTCTCTCTCTCTCTCTCTCTCTCTCTCTCTCATACAAGAATTAACAGAAAAGATTTTTACATATCAATGCATCTTACAGAGAGAGAGAGAGAGAGAGAGAGAGAGAGAGAGGAGGAGGAGGAGGATAGAGGGTGCGAGGAGAAAGGAAAGGTGAAAAAAGGAAAAGAGAATAAAGTAATGAAAAATGCCAATAAGAGAGAGAAAAAAAAGGTCGAAGATCAGCCAGATATCGAAACCAATTAGCGACTCGTATTACCTGGACGTGGAAACAATCAACAGGTGTATATTTTCGTTCATCCCGCGTAGTTCAGAGTTACGGATCCGCGCTGATTAAACACTGACTTCAGAGCGGCGTGTATTGTGCTGGTGGGCGCCACGCGATGAGGGGCGGCAGGAGGTGGGCGGCAGGCAGGTGGTAGGCGGTAGGAGGGAAGCCACACACTGCTCCACCACCGCCTCTCGTTATTTGATTGCCGGGAAAGAGATTGATAAGTGTGAATGCAATAAAGACGCCCCTATCACGAGACTGTTCTTTTCAATGACTGCACTGTACAAGGAAATCATAATTTTTCTTTTCATGTAAGAAAGACTGGCTAAGGGCGACAAATACTGAAAAAAACGTCCACTCAGTCTCCATTTAGCCAAAAGACAAGGATGAATGTCTTGAAACCTTCCTCTTAAATGTAGTCAAGTCATAGTAAGTTGGAAATATAAAGTTTACAAATGGTTTAATTAT
>NC_059303.1:14495708-14505708 GCF_017591435.1 Portunus trituberculatus | reverse complement strand
AATAAGAAAAGTTTGAAATATGAATGATTAGTTATGAAGGAAACTTATGAGTATACAGAGACCAAGTTTATTTGTGTGGAAAAAAAGGAAAAAAGCAGAAAAATGCAATAAGATCTGAGGGCAAATAATACAGGAAACTTCAAACTACATGTAAAAACAACATAGGAAAAAAAAAGAAAAAGACCATAATAACTGGAAAATACAGTATGTTTTTTTAGTTATTAAAGTTTCAAATACACTTCAAGTTTAGCTTAGAGAAACCTTGAAAGACGTTAAGCAAATTTTATCATACAAGAAATCATTAGGAGAAAAAAATATAGTGCTTGAAAATTGAGTCTTGGATTAAAATGTAGATAAAAAAAAATCTGTGAATAATATGAAAAGTGAAGGAAAATTGTGTAAAAAAATTAACCAAACGAAACGAGTGAAATATGCAGCACGAAGTTATGAAAGCTTTTTTTTTTTTTTAAAGGAAATTGTCCTTGGCTAAATAAATATAACAACATTCAAACATAAAATGCGAGAAAGACAGGTACACACACACACACACACACACACACACACACACACACACACACACACACACACACACACACACACACACACACACGTCAACAAAAATTACTCTCAATTCTGTGCAATCCCTGTAACTCTCTGTCTGAGGCTCTTAAGCATGCTGTATTTCCAAACTATTATGGTCACTTCCTTTTTTTTCCATTGTATTGTTTTTACGTGTATTTCGTACTTTCCTGTATTTTTTTCCCATCTGGTTTCATATTTGCTTATTATTTTTTTCTTCTTTTCTTGGTTTAGTTTTTTTCATTTCCAAACTATTATGGTCACTTCATTTTTTTTTTTTTCCATTGTATTGTTTTTACGTGTATTTCATAGTTTCCTGTATGATTTTTTCCCATCTGGTTTCATATTTGTTTATCATTTTTCTATTTTTCTTGATTTAGTTTTTTTTTCATGTACGTTAGGTACATGTATATTGTCTTTTTCTCTCTCTCTCTCTCTCTCTCTCTCTCTCTCTCTCTCTCTCTCTCTCTCTCTCTCTCTCTCTCTCTCTCTCTCTCTCTCTCTCTCTCTCTCTCTCTCTCTCTCTCTCTCTCTCTCTCTCTCTCTCTCTCTCTCTCTCTCTCTCGCCATTAATCAAAATGTGAAGGGAATTTAAAGAGTTGTTTTACTCACTAGTTTGTGGCCCATTTGTGGTCATTCCTTCACTTAATAGATCAATTCATCTGTTAGTCAATCAAAAAATCATTCAAATAATTAGTCAATCATTCAAGCAATAAATCAGTCAACTTTCACGTTTATTTCCTGCTTTGTTCAGGGAATCGTGACGACCCAGTGACTAAAGCTAAAGTCACTGAATATTTCCGTCAAGAACGTCACTTTAACAGCGTCACATTTAAAGCAAAGGAAGAATCTCACTCACGCACAGCACAATGTTCAAGAGGTCAATGTTTACCCCGAAGCTCACATTGACACACAAGAATGATGGATACGAGCGCGGAAAGGAGGATGGGATGAGGCAGAATGAAGTGGTGCAAGGACTGTGGATGGTGTCAATGGTGTGAGGACCAGGTCTGAGTGGAGAAGAGGAAGAAAATAGCTTTGTGGAGAAAGATGAGTGATTGTATGTGTATAAGAAAATTAAAGATGAAGAAGGAGGAGAATATGATGATGATGATGGTAATGATGATGATGATACCTGGCAAAGATTCAGAGCTTGAAAGTAATTAATACCTAGATATAAACGAAATGAGGAAGATATGTTTGATTTGTTGAATTATGAAAATAGTAACTTAAACTATTTCGATATCAACGCAGAGGAAATAGTGAATAATAAGGAAGTGGATTTAAGCGTGTTTCTATCAATTTTAATTTAGATCCCATGTTTGCGTTCATTAGAAAGATTAGTGTAGTGTCTGTCTCAATAATGTTGTTAGTAATAATTAATAAGGAAATAAACTCCAATCCTTTTCCCCATAATGTTCTGAGCTCAGAACCAATGTTTACGTTAACTTTTATAAATATTTGACTGTCTTTCGATAACACCGGCAGAAGAAATAATTAAAAGGATGCTTTTAATTCCAGTAATTAAAAAGTTAATGTGGGATTAACAGGACTCGGCAGACTAATTGACCTTTTTGTCAGACATCCAGCGGCTGAAAAAAAATCAAGCTAGTATGAAGCTATTAATCAGCTGTGTGCCTTTAATGAAGCTTTAATTAATATATCATTGATGCTCGCCACCTTCCATACACTTGTACCTCCACAGGTTTCTTGTATGCTTGTTATTTTTCGACGGAACTTAACCAGCAGACTCTACTCTCTCTGACTCAGACTGAAGCTTCCCTGTAATGTCAAAGGTCCACAAAATAATGGTATGAAATAAAGATGTGAAATACGTAATGTTCCTTTTTCACTAGTGTGGCCAACTATCCTTCCATTCCCTCCTAACTCCCTATCTCTCCCTTACTCACGTGTGGTGTTAGTGAATGCCATTGACCCCTTCAATACTGAGGCGCATTTTTGCCTTGATTTCTGGGTACGATTAGACAATGGTATTTGCATTAGGAAAGATCTATGGAGGTCAAAAGATTAATGGCAAGAGTCTCTACTATTCTAATCCCAACACGTGTTTCTGAAAGTGTATTAAATCGTCAAATAGTAACCAGAATGAATATGGAAAACGTGTCCTGGTACTGAAGAGATTAACGTCAGCATGGTCCTGTTTAACTGACTTGTCTGAATTCACCTCTAGCTTAGTGAACCACGTGGGGGAAACTGAGAATATCATTTAGAAAGACAACACTGATGCCAAAAGGAGTAATCGAATGGTTTCAAAGTTCATTGCCTTTTACTTTTTCATTTTTTGTATTTTTTATTTACTTTTTTTCGTCCATTAACATAACGCAAGGTCAGTCAAATGGTACCCGTCACACAGTCATCAGGAGTGGAAAGACTTGCTGGTTTATAGAAAGGAAGCATTTCTCTGAAGCGAAGGTCTGTCAATGATCTTTCTGTCTTAAGATTGCTGCTATTCATACGTGAGTGAGAAAGGAAAGTATTTTAGAACAGGGCACTAATACAATATAAATACAGGTATATGAGATGCATATGTCAAATGAGAGAAAATTTACATAAAAGAGTGAGACAGCAACACACACATTGGTAATACATAAATCTGCGTCAAATTAAAGAAAACCGTAATAAGAATAGATGATTCAGCAATAAACATAAAACTGATTTTTTTTTCTCTCTCTTTCTCTCGTTTAATAAGAGAGAAGCTGCAAGAAAGGTCGAGGGTGACCAGCGGCGTCATAAATAGAAGTGGCAATGAAAGTGTTGCTGTGTGGCGCGTCACATCACACTTATCACCCGCTGGTACAAGTTAAAGAAAAAAAAGAAAAAAACTGAAAAAAATGTAACATGTTGATAGAATGATTATTTCCTTATTAAAACTTAATTACTACAGTTACAAAGAAGTTAAAAAATTCTCTCTCTCTCTCTCTCTCTCTCTCTCTCTCTCTCTCTCTCTCTCTCTCTCTCTCTGTACATTAGCGTCAAAGAAGGGCGCAAATCGCGCGGCGGTGTTGTCGGGCGCCTCCCTGGCTCGTTTTCTTGCTGGCTGCGACAATAACGGATCCAACAGAGTGGCGCCGCTGACGTAATTAAAGCCGGAATCGTTTGATTGGCCGAAACTGTCATCCGAATTCCAATTAGACCATATTAATTGGTTCACCTCCGAGTCCGGATATCAACGAAAGGGGGAATCTCTTGTTTTATAATACTTACCCACGTACATACATACATACGTACTATATATACGAGTACATAGGGATGGACTACTGTATGTGTGTGTGTGTGTGTGTGTGTGTGTGTGTGTGTGTGTGTGTGTGTGTGGGTGGGTGGGAGGGTGGGTGAGTGGGTGGTTGGATATGTGAGTGGGTTGGTATTTATTGTCAGGTATAGTTAACTGGGAAATGCAAAAAAATCGTCAGTGCTTTTGTAGAAGTAGAAGTAATTAGTAATAGTAGTGGTAATAGTAGTAGTGGTAGTAGTAGTAGTAGTAATAGTAGTAGTAGTAGTAGTAGTAGTAGTAGTAGTAGTAGTAGTAGTAGTTGTTGTTGTAGTAGTAGTAGCAGTGGAAGTAGGAGCAGTAAAGATAGTAGTAGCAACAGTAATTGCAATGATAATAATAACAATAACAGAAAGAATAAGAATAATTATAATCATAACGATAATAATGAGAATAATGATAATAATAATGATAATAATAATAATAATGATAATAGTAATGATAATAATAATGATGATAATAATAGTAATAGAAGTAGTAGTAACAGTAGATTAGAATTGAGAATAGTTGCAACAGTATTACCAGTGACAGAAATACTAGTAAAAGCGGTAATAACATAATCATCATCGTCATCATCATTATCAGCAGCAAGAGCAGCAGTAGTAACAGCGACCACAGCAAGCGCGGCAGGACACAGACAGAAACATACACAGAGCAACACAAACCTTTCACACACACACCAATAGCAACACACTCCATGCACGCCAACAACCACATCTGCACTTCTCACTTACCTTTATTTTGCCCGACACTTCCACACCGAGCATTAAAATTTTCACCGAGCTTGGGATAGACGCGAAATGTAGCGAGGTAAAAGAGGACAGTTACTTAAATATTCTGTGAGGGAAAAAAAACAGCGGGATTCCTGTCCACGCTTCCCGCACCTTGTATTGCTGGGACAACAAAAGCTCGCCTCACCAATAAGAGCTCTACTACTTCTCAGCTCCGGTTGTTCAGAGTCGCTTTTCTCAATGAGTCCTTTCCAGTTGTCTCTTTCTTGTGCCACTGTTTCCTTTTTTTCCTCTCATCTCGTCCTAGGGTGTTGTCATTTTTAACCTATTCAGTAATATGACACGTTTACATATTCATTCTGCTTACTATTTGGTGATATTGTACAGCTTCAGAAACTTATGTGGGGATTGAAATAGTAAAGACTTTGGCCATTAATCTTCTGACCTCCATAGACCCTTCCTAATATAAATAGAATCGACTAATCACACCCAAAACTCAAGGTAGAAATGCCTCCCTGTACTGAATGGGTTAAGAGTACTACAGATGAGTAAATTCCTTTCACCGTATTGCTTGTGGTTCAGTAAGCTTAAACTTGTGCTGTACTGAATAATAGGCGTGAAAGTAAGGCCGATGTGTGTCACCCATCCCGGAGCTCGACAGATGCAGTAGGGAGGTCGGTTTCTTTTTCTGCCGCCTCTACGTTCACAGTCTTAGAGCAACGGTTTCTATTTTAAGGTTGTGTGAAGCAAGGCTGATGGCAGTTCTAAGAAAAAAATGTACCCCAGTCGTGACCAGGATCAGAATCCTGGACCCGCCAGTGTCTGAATCATACAGCAGTCCTTTGTAGTTCAATTTTAGGGTTGAGAACTAGAAGGGCCATTGTCAAAAAATGGCCAGTTTTAGATAAGCATACCAATGAACCAAAATTTACCACTTTTTCACTACAAGAATTGCCAATGTCGTCCACGTATCTTGAAAGCCAGTACAGCACTCTATTCTCAGCCAATTACCTAATTCTTAATAAAAGATGTAATATTTCAAATGTTTTTTTTTTTTTTTTTTCAAAATATGGATTTATGACATTTGTGCCATTCTTGTTCTCATCCCTAGGATTACTCTCGTTTATATTTTTCCTTCGATTAATCTTCGTTTCATTTCAGTGGTTCACAGCAACACATCTTACACTTATTCTTGTATTGTAAAGTCCATCGCAATCATCACTATCACCTTTAGACTAACACGGAATATTAATTGGCTTTCGTGTAATTTTAGCGCCTCAGAACTACACCTTCCCACGCTATTAATTAAGCTCTTCAGAGTCATTACTATTATCCTGAGTACTATTGCTGTTTTAGAGCATTCAAATGTAGGCCTCTTTTTATGCTAGTTTTGTATTCAGAAGTGCCAGTGATTCAGTGAAGGTTGAGATTAATTTCATCAGTGACGAAGACATCCTCAGTGAAACGCAGATCTGTATTACAACTAAAACCTATTAATGCTTGTTTATTTACTTGAACTTGTTAGATTTCTCTCTCTCTCTCTCTCTCTCTCTCTCTCTCTCTCTCTCTCTCTCTCTCTCTCTCTCTCTCTCTCTCTCTCTCTCTCTCTCTCTCGTAAATGGACACGATGAGAACAAATGGATGCTCCTCTCCCGCCATAACAGAGAACGTGTGAAAATCGCGTTAATTTTTATTTTAGTGACCATTAATACTTGACACACTGGTGACGGTGGTGGTGGTTGTGGTGATGGTGATAGTGTTAGTGGTAGTGGTTGTGACGGTGGTGGTATTGGTGGTGGTGGTGGTGGTGGTAGTTATGGTAGTGGTTGTGACAGCGGTGGTGGTGGTGGTGGTGGTGGTGGTATTATTCAGAATTAGTTTGTGGTTGTTATAAGTTCAGTGAAAAAAGAAGTGATCGTGGTACTCACTCTCTCTCTCTCTCTCTCTCTCTCTCTCTCTCTCTCTCTCTCTCTCTCTCTCTCTCTCTCTCTCTCTCTCTCTCTCTTATACGAGTGTATGATATTATATGCATTTGTATGTATGTATGTATACCCATATATGGTGAATGGAAGTGTGTGTGTGTGTGTGTGTGTGTGTGTGTGTGTGTGTGTGTGTGTGTGTGTGTGTGTGTGTGTGTGTGTGTGTGTGTGTGTGTGTGTGTGTGTTTTAATGCATCAGAGAATTAAATGTGAATCCATTAAGTTTAATTGAATGTGCGGCAAAAGTTACTCGTTCGCTTTTCGCTGCTCCACTCCGTCTGTTTGTTTATCTCGCCGCCGCCGCCACTCCACCCGCCGCCCGCCGCCCCTCACCCCTTCTCTCCACCTCAGCCCCGCTCCACTTCGGTTAAGGTCCAGTTTTTTTTTTTCTCCGATTCACCTCCGCTCCCGCCCTTATAATATCAAGTCCACTTTGCTTCAGGTTCATATCCACTCCGTTCCATCTCGGCACCGGTGACTTTGGCGTGGATTTTCCTGTTTCGTTCCATCTCTGTTCATGTTCAGCTCGGTTCCAGCACACTTTGGCCTCGCTTCAGCTCACTTCTGATCCATCTCTGTCCCAGCCTTCGTCTTCGGTTTGCTTCTGTCTCGGTCCATCAGAGTTCGGTCCACCTCGGTTCTGATAACTTTCGGCACTGGTCCACGTTGGTTTGGGTCCATCACGGCTCTGGCTTACAGCGGCTGTGGTTCATTTCTAGTCCTGCTCAGCTTCCGCGTCGGGTCCACATTTAAGCCGACTGGTATTCATTAGGATTGAAAAAAAGTCATGATTTCAAAATTTGCTCTTAAATCCTTATATTAATAAATCAGTTTTGATGTTTCCCGTTTTTTTTTTTTCTCTCTCTCTCTCTCTCTCTCTTTCTGTCAGCGAATTAGATGAATAAGGTAGTGAGTGGTGTGGAAGAGAGGGCGTGTAGCAGCCCCTGAGTCACCACCACCATTGTGAGGATGAGGCGTCACCAACGATATGAATTAAAATGTTATTGTATAGGGGACGGTCTGTTTTGTCTGTCTGTCTGTGTGTCTTTCTGTCTGTTCTCCCCTTTACTCTGTCTGTGTCTTGTACCGCCTTCTCTATCTTTGCGTCTGTACTCTCTCTCTCTCTCTCTCTCTCTCTCTCTCTCTCTCTCTCTCTCTCTCTCTCTCTCTCTCTCTCTCTCTCTCTCTCTCTCTCTCTCTCTCTCTCTCTCTCTCTCTCTCTCTCTCTCTCTCTCTCTCTCTCTCTCTGTGTGTGTGTGTGTGTGTGTGTGTGTCTTTCTGTACTTCCCTTCTCTCTATCTCTCGGTGTTTGACTGTCGTTCTCTCTGTCTGTGTCTGTTCTGTCCTCTCTGTGTTTCTGTGTCTGTTCTGTCCTGTCTGTGTCTGTACTGCCCTTCGCCGTGCTGTGATAAGCTGGTCTTGTCTGATGTTGTCTGATCCTCTGTTTAACATTTGTCTCCCAGCTAATAACACTGACACATTCAGCGCGCGTCACACCATCATTAAAACATCACCAGTGTGGGATCTCTATATTAACTTGCTATTGTTATAATTGCATTCATCTCGACATCAAAAGCATTATTATCATCATTATAAAGATGTGGAGGGTTTTTGTTACTTTATTGTCTCACGGTGAATGTAAAAACTTTAACTTCCTTGTTACTAAATGAAGGGAAAAAGACGCTATATAAAAGTAAGCAGTCTGTGTTGAGGTAGTGTTTAGTTTTATATGCACCTCGATCATACGCTTAAAAGAGTATTGTTTTTTTTTTTTTTGTGAAGGTTTTCCGATAGAGCGCTGAGTCACTTTGTAAGATGCACCAGTAATGATAAGTGTGTGTGTGTGTGTGTGTGTGTGTGTGTGTGTGTGTGTGTGTGTGTGTGTGTGTGTGTGTGTGTGTGTGTGTGTGTGTGTGTGTGTGTGTGTGTGTGTGTGTGTGTGTGTGTGTGTGTGTGTGTGTGTGTGTGTGTGTGTGTGTGTGTGTATGCGTTAATATGTTCGCGCTTTGTTCTCTCTCTCTCTCTCTCTCTCTCTCTCTCTCTCTCTCTCTCTCTCTCTCTCTCTCTCTCTCTCTCTCTCTCTCTCTCTCTCTCTCTCTCTCTCTCTCTCTCTCTCTCATATCTCTCTCACTCTCTCTCTCTCTCACACCTTCCCTTCCACCCTCTCACCTCACCTCACGCCAAATATCCTCTCTACAACTGACCCTCCTCCTCCTCCTCCTCCTCCTCCTACTCCTCCTCCTCCTCCTCCTCCTCCAACGCGACACGACCCACACGAAATAATCTACAAATTACCTCACCCTTGTAGCTTCCAAAAAGAGTCGGACACATTAGTCTTATTAGAGACGAACAGGGGAAGGTCCAGGAGGGAGAGAGTGAGTGGGGAGGCAGGGAGGGAGAGAGCGAGGGAGGGAGGAGCAGAGGGAGAAAGTGAAGGGTGTGCATAGGGGAGAAAGAGATGGAAGAGGGAGGAATGTGGTTTAAGAGGGTGTCAGGGTGGAGAAAGAGAGAGAGAGAGAGAGAGAGAGAGAGAGAGAGAGAGAGAGAGAGAGAGAGAGGTAATTATAATAGTGGTGTTAAGTCAGCCCACGGGGGGAAAGAAAATGGGAAATGGGGGAGACAGGAAGGGCGAGAACAAATTAATGATATAGTACTTTGATGGTGGTGGTGGTAGTGGTGGTGGTGGTGGTGGTAGTGTGTGTGTGTGTGTGTGTGTGTGTGTGTGTGTGTGTGTGTGTGTGTAAACGAGGGCAAGGAGGATGTTGATGTTAGCATACTGTATAAAATTTCTTGCATTGTTCTCTCTCATTTTCTTCCTCCTGCTTTCCCTCTCTCTCTCTCTCTCTCTCTCTCTCTCTCTCTCTCTCTCTCTCTCTCTCTCTCTCTCTCTCTCTCTCTCTCTCTCTTTGCTCCTCCATTTTTCTTCCCTCCTTCCTGCTTTCCTCCAGTTCTCCTTTCTTCTGTCTTTCCTTCCTTCCTTTCTCACCATCTTTCTTCCTTCTCATCTCTTTTCTTTATTCTTTCGCTTTCCAGTATTATTTTTCTTTTCTTCTTTATGTTCGTTCCCTTTTTTCTTCCTTCATTATTTTCTTCATTCTTGTTTGCTCTCCTTTTCTTTTTTTATTTTCTTTGTGTATTCATTAATTGTTTGGTTCTTTCTTTCTGTCTGTCTGTCTGTCAGTCTATCTCTTTTTTCTTTCTTTCTTTCTTTCTTTTCTTTTTTCTCTCTTTTCTTTCTTTCATTCTTTTCTTTTCCCTTCTACCTTTATCTTTCTTTTAATTCTTTTCTTTCTTCAAACACTTTCACATTCTCTCATATCTATCTCGCCCCACCACCACCACCACCACCTTAGCCACCACCACCACCACCATCACCACTACCACCATTACCACCACCACCATTAAGAAAAATCACGTTCTTA
>NC_059303.1:14483208-14490708 GCF_017591435.1 Portunus trituberculatus | reverse complement strand
TCCTCCTCCTCCTCCTCCTCCTCCTCCTCCCTCCGTTGCTCTTTATTCCCCTGATGCCTGCAAAGACTATTTATTTAGATCTCTCTCTCTCTCTCTCTCTCTCTCTCTCTCTCTCTCTCTCTCTCTCTCTCTCTCTCTCTCTCTCTCTCTCTCTCTCTCTCTCTCTCTCTCTCTCTCTCACACACACACAGGTAGGTCATGTATTCCAAGAGATGAAAAACAAGTCATTCTAAGTGTGAAGTATTCCTTGGTCAAATGCTTTATTGCCAAGAAGTTACAGGTATTCAAATAATATGAACACCCATCAATGGTTAATCTCGCAGTGTTCTTCATGTCGCCCTTGTCATATGGAGGTCTTATATTCTGTTGCTGTTTTTTGTTGCAATGATACTTTTCGTTCTGACATTCAGTTGTTGTCTGCATCTTGTGAAAACTTTAATGTGTAGTGGAGTTATATTTTCATTGATGTCAGCCTCCGTAAATTGCTGTCCTTTCTTCCTTTTCTTCTTCTTTTTCTTGTTCTTCTTCTTTTTCTTGTTCTTCTTGTTCTTTTCTTCTTCTTGTTCTTCTTCTTCTTGTTCTTCTTCTTCTTTCTATTTTTTTCTTCTTCTACTTGTTATTATTGTTATTATTGTTATTATTATTATTATTATTATTATTATTTTTTATTATTATCATTATTATTATTATTATTATTATTATTATTATTATTATCATTACTATTATTATTCCTTTATCATTATTGTTATTATTATTAGTATTGTTATTATTATTATTATTATTATTATTATTATTATTATTATTATCATTATCATTATCATTATTATTATTATTATTATTATTATTATTATGGAGCAGCAGCAGTCGCCTATCACAATTCTACTACTACTACTACTACTACTACTACTACTACTACTACCACCACCAACTCCACCACCATCACCACCAGCACCACCACTACTCTAAATTTCTCTCCCTTCACCTCCCGCTCCTCCTGGTCCCGGCCCTGCAGCCTCGTTCCGCCCGCCTCTGCCAGCATCCGTTGAGCGTCGGCAAAGTTACAAGCACTATCAGTTTTCATTTAATGTCCCTAGCCTCCCCCAGCCCGGTTATCGATCCCTGGGTAATGAGAGGAAGGCGACTCAATGTTATCAAAACTTTCCCCGCTCAGAATAAAAGTTGATTTTGGCCCAAGAGTTCCCAACTAAGACGAGGAGGAGGAGGAGGAGGAAGGGGAGGTAGAGGAGGAGGGGGAGGAAGAGGAGGAAGAGGAGGAGATGAGAGAAAGGCGCGGGAAAGGTGTGAGGAAAGACTAAATGAGAAGAGTTGTTGTGAGAGGAGAGTGGAAAACGTAGCCACTACCTGATATTTTGTGATGCTAAGAATTTTGCTGTTGTAGTGTGTACCTGCAGCAACAGCAACAGCAGCAGCAGCAGCAGCAATAGTTGTAGTGGTAGAAGTAGTAGTAGTAGTAGTAGTAGTAGTAGTAGTAGTAGTGGTGGTGGTGATAGTTGCTGTTGCTATTGTTGTAATATTAGTACCAGTAATTGTAGAAGTAGTAGCAGCAGCAATAGTAACGTTAGTAGTGGTTATAATAGTAGTAGTAGTAGTAGTAGTAGTAGTAGTAGTAGTAGTAGTAGTGAAATAGCAGTAGCAATAGCTGTAGTGGAGATAGTAGTAGTAGTAGTAGTCGTAGTAGTAGTAGTAGTAGTAGTAGTAGTAGTAGTAGTAGTAGTAGTAGTAGTAGTAGTAGTAGTGATAGAGATTGTAATGTTGTTAGTGGTGGTATGGATATTTTTTGCAGTTGTTCTTTTTTACTTCTTCTCTTCTTCTGCTTCTTCTTCTCATCATCATCATCATCATCATCATCATCATCATCATTGTTGTTATTGCTGCTGCGGCTGTTGCTGGAGTAAGAGCTTCTGTTGGTGCCGTGGTAGTGTTAGGTTATAGAAGTCAGTGTAATTTATCCACTCGCGGCGCCGCAGACAGACATTCAAACACTATTATGTGAGGACCACCAGACAGGGAGGTAGGGAGGCAGGGAGGGTGCTGGTGGGGGTAGGGGTTTATGGGGGAGGAAATAGAGGTGGAATGGAGGTGGTGGGTGGGAAGGGAACGATAAATTTTGACTCGACCGAAATTCTGTCGACCTGTGACGTTTCTCGTTATCCAAATCTAATTAATGAAAAAACAGTGTACATATATTTCAGTAGTTTACACACACACACACACACACACACACACACACACACACACACACACACACACACACACACACACACACACACACACACTCATGAATAGGGCGTGTGTTGTGGATGAGGGGGTGAGGTGACGACTGGTTGGTGAAGGGGGCCGTGAAGGGGTGAAGGGGTGAAGGGGTGTGCAGTGTGGAGGAGGGGTGGAAGGGAGTTGTGTTTGCATGTGGAGTGTTTCATGACAGGTTTGAAAAAATTGCCGTGATAAATTAACTCTCTCACACACACACACACACACACACACACACACACACACACACACACACACACACAGAGAGAGAGAGAGAGAGAGAGAGAGAGAGAGAGAGTTGATAAGACGATAAGCTTTTGATTTCACCATGTTTAAAGGAAATGTATTAATTCTTGAGGATACCTGAGAAGAACATATGTCAGGAGATATATCAGTTTATATCGAGGTTGTCTGATCACTTATTTAATCTTGCTATTGATTTACCCGTGGAAGAACAGGAAAATCCCCCTCCTCGCCCATCCCTTCCTCCGTCAACGTGTCAGTAGAAAACACTTCAAAAAGATTATCATTTAACGTGTAAGAAATGGATACGTAGAAATTTCATAGGAAAAGAAGTGATATGCAACACTACACTAACACTAGCGCTAATGTTTTGCCACTCCTCGGAAAAGATAATTGGAAGTGAGATTTATGACTTTGGTATGATTTTGTTTCTTTGAAATGTTAATATATTGGATAGTCTGTATTTCTGATATCTACATTTTTCGTGCTTACAACCGATGCTGGTAATTAGTAATCAATGGTTCTATCAATGAAAATTCTTGACCTACATCTGTGTTGCATCTTCTTCCATTTGATATTCTCCCGTTACTTCTTGTGAGTGCCGTGTGATTTCTTAACAACAATCTTTCGGTATTTACTTAATAAGATTCATTTAGTATTTTAAAAACCTCAATTAGATCCGCTCTTATCCTTCTGTTATTAAGAAAGTGAACATGTTTAGCCGCTTTAGTCTTCTTTGTACCACTGGCGTATGTTTTAAAAACTCTATGTACTAGGTACGCTCAAAAGACAATGGCTAGAAAGGACAGACAGTCAAGAGTCAAACGAATAAAGTGATGTTGTACTGGCTCTCAGATCACAGTAAACAAGAGTCAGGAAGCTGCAGGGCCGGTACACGGATCTCACAACTGAGGTGAGTGCACAACTGAAATAATTCTGTCTGCGTGGGGTTCGAACGCATGCGGTTCAAAGAGAGGGAGAAGGACTCCATGCCACAAAACATTCCTTACTTTCTTCATATTTTCCTGCTAAAAGAACACCCTAACCACACGCCCACACTGTCACGCCCCTCATATAGCTGCCTAACCTCAGTGCGGCCACGCCCACACCCTGGCACGCCCAGCAGGTGGAGTTGAACCACTCTGACGTTAATCAGCTACAGGTTTGAAGCCTGCACCCCGGACCGCCGAGGATCAGCTGGGCAGTAAAGCTTTGCGCCTCGGGGGAACTTGTAATCACCTCTTGGAAATGTGTGGCTTTCCTTCTAGCACACAGGGCTCCCTGGTGCTAATTTGATGACTGGCCTTGAAGCACAACACTGGTAGGGTGCCTCATGATTAGTCACTTTGTCAATTTGTACCAAAAACTGTACTTTAAAAGGTTGGTTGGGGGAGACGGGTGGCGGCAAAAATACTCATAAAGAGAAAAAAAGACAATAAACCTAATCCCCATGTAGTTCAAACATCTTAATGACTATTGGTTTATTTTCCCCTGTAGATTCATGAAGGGTTATTAAAACAAATGGCATACTGTCATAAGCTTTAAAAAATTCAAAGTTACACCACTATGTTGCCTCATATCATCTTGGGTTATTATATAAAAAGTCTGTCTTGGTGAATCTACCTATGCAGTGCTATTGTTCTAAGAAATCAATTGATGTCGTTATTTTGCTATTATAGTCACACACACACACACACACACACACACACACACGTGCCCGGTAGCTCAGTGGTTAAAGCGCTGGCTTCACAAGCCAGAGGACCGGGGTTCGATTCCCCGGCCAGGTGGAGATATTTGTGTGTGTCTCCTTTCACGTGTAGCCCCTGTTCACCTAGCAGTGAGTAGGTACGGGATGTAAGTCGAGGAGTTGTGACCTTCTTGTCCCAGTGTGCGGTGTGTGCCTGGTCTCAGGCCTATCCGAAGATCGGAAATAATGAGCTCTGAGCTCGTTCCGTAGGGTAACGTCTGGCTGTCTCGTCAGAGACTGCAGCAGATCAAACAGTGAAACACACACACACACACACTTGGAAGTCTCAGACACATATTTTAGTGGTGGAGTCTTGAATAACTCTCCAGCCTGTGATACTTACTACATTGTCACTAATATTATGCATTTGACCTTAGAATAATAGACAAAAAAAAAATCAATCAATCACCCTCTATTCTCTTTATCTTCTCGTTACCTAGGTACTAGGTACGCTCAAAAGACAATGGCTAGAAAGGACAGACAGTCAAGAGTCAAACGAATAAAGTGATGTTGTACTGGCTCTCAGATCACAGTAAACAAGAGTCAGGAAGCTGCAGGGCCGGTACACGGATCTCACAACTGGGGTGAGTGCACAACTGAAATAGCTCTGCCTGCGTGGGGTTCGAACGCATGCGGTTCAAAGAGAGGGAGAAGGACTCCATGCCACAAAACATTCCTTACTTTTTTCATATTTTTCTGCTAAAAGAACACCCTAACCACACGCCCACACTGTCACGCCCCTCACATAGCTGCCTAACCTCAGTGCGGCCACGCCCACACCCTGGCACGCCCAGCAGGTGGAGTTGAACCACTCTGACGCTAATCAGCTACAGGTTTGAAGCCTGCACCCCGGACCGCCGAGGATCAGCTGGGCAGTAAAGCTTTGCGCCTCGGGGGAACTTGTAATCACCTCTTGGAAATGTGTGGCTTTCCTTCTAGCACACAGGGCTCCCTGGTGCTAATTTGATGACTGGCCTTGAAGCACAACACTGGTAGGGTGCCTCATGATTAGTCACTTTGTCAATTTGTACCAAAAACTGTACTTTAAAAGGTTGGTTGGGGGAGACGGGTGGCGGCAAAAATACTCATAAAGAGAAAAAAAGACAATAAACCTAATCCCCATGTAGTTCAAACATCTTAATGACTATTGGTTTATTTTCCCCTGTAGATTCATGAAGGGTTATTAAAACAAATGGCATACTGTCATAAGCTTTAAAAAATTCAAAGTTACACCACTATGTTGCCTCATATCATCTTGGGTTATTATATAAAAAGTCTGTCTTGGTGAATCTACCTATGCAGTGCTATTGTTCTAAGAAATCAATTGATGTCGTTATTTTGCTATTATAGTCACACACACACACACACACACACACACACACACACACGTGCCCGGTAGCTCAGTGGTTAAAGCGCTGGCTTCACAAGCCAGAGGACCGGGGTTTGATTCCCCGGCCAGGTGGAGATATTTGTGTGTGTCTCCTTTCACGTGTAGCCCCTGTTCACCTAGCAGTGAGTAGGTACGGGATGTAAGTTGAGGAGTTGTGACCTTCTTGTCCCAGTGTGTGGTGTGTGCCTGGTCTCAGGCCTATCCGAAGATCGGAAATAATGAGCTCTGAGCTCGTTCCGTAGGGTAACGTCTGGCTGTCTCGTCAGAGACTGCAGCAGATCAAACAGTGAAACACACACACACACACACTTGGAAGTCTCAGACACATATTTTAGTAGTGGAGTCTTGAATAACTCTCCAGCCTGTGATACTTACTACATTGTCACTAATCTTATGCATTTGACCTTAGAATAGACAAAAAAAAATCAATCAATCACCCTCTATTCTCTTTTTATCTTCTCGTTACCTAGGTACTAGGTACGCTCAAAAGACAATGGCTAGAAAGGACAGACAGTCAAGAGTCAAACGAATAAAGTGATGTTGTACTGGCTCTCAGATCACAGTAAACAAGAGTCAGGAAGCTGCAGGGCCGGTACACGGATCTCACAACTGGGGTGAGTGCACAACTGAAATAGCTCTGCCTGCGTGGGGTTCGAACGCATGCGGTTCAAAGAGAGGGAGAAGGACTCCATGCCACAAAACATTCCTCACTTTTTTCATATTTTTCTGCTAAAAGAACACCCTAACCACACGCCCACACTGTCACGCCCCTCACATAGCTGCCTAACCTCAGTGCGGCCACGGCCACACCCTGGCACGCCCAGCAGGTGGAGTTGAACCACTCTGACGCTAATCAGCTACAGGTTTGAAGCCTGCACCCCGGACCACCGAGGATCAACTGGGCAGTAAAACTTTGCGCCTCGGGGGAACTTGTAATCACCTCTTGGAAATGTGTGGCTTTCCTTCTAGCACACAGGGCTCCCTGGTGCTAATTTGATGACTGGCCTTGAAGCACAACACTGGTAGGGTGGAGGAGGAGGAGGTGGAGGAGGAGGAGGAGGAAGAAGAAGAAGAAGAAGAAGAAGAAGAAGAAGAAGAAGAAAAAAAAAAAGTATAAGAAGAGGAGGAGGAGGATGTTGTGTAATATTGTAAATACTAATAATCAAATTCACATATTAATATTCGCAACCGTACGCGGAGGAAGAAGGAGGAGAAGGAGGACGAGGAGGAGGAGAACGACGAGGAGGAGGACGAGTAGGAGGAGGAAGAGGAGGAGGAGGAGGAGAGGGAGGAGGAGGAAGAAGAGGAAGAAGAAGAGGAGAGGAGAGGAGGAGAAGGAGAATGTTATATATGCCTCTCTCTCTCTCTCTCTCTCTCTCTCTCTCTCTCTCTCTCTCTCTCTCTCTCTCTCTCTCTCTCTCTCTCTCTGACGCAGATCTAATCCTCGCCTTTTTGGTTTGTGAATTAATATCATTGCTTCCCTTTTTTCCATTTTCCATTCCCGTTATTCGATGCAAGAATGATTTGTGCATTTAATATTGTGTGTGTGTGTGTGTGAGAGAGAGAGAGCAAAAGAAGGGATTACTGATGTGAATCTATTATTTATTATTTGACATAGCTCTCTCTCTCTCTCTCTCTCTCTCTCTCTCTCTCTCTCTCTCTCTCTCTCTCTCTCTCTCTCTCTCTCTCTCTCCTAAATCTCCCCCGCTGATCCACGCGTCATCAGGTGCGATTAATGAATCTTATTAGACAGGTAAAGTGACTCCTGGACCACACTTTTTCTTCCTTCCCTTCTTCATCACCGTGTCTCCCTTCTCTTATTTCTTTTTTCCTTTCTCTCTCTCTCTCT
>NC_059303.1:14458208-14468208 GCF_017591435.1 Portunus trituberculatus | reverse complement strand
AACGCCAAATAGTAAATAGATTAAATATGGAAATGTGTCATGGTACTGAAAGGGTTAAGGTGGGTAAGGTAAAGAAGTCGTAATAAAGGCATAGAACAGTGTGACGGGTCTAAAGTCTCACTGTGCTACGGGAAATGTTTAGTATTGGGACAAAGACATAATATTGTTTGATTTTTATCGTATTTCTATGTCTTTAATAATATCGCAAGAAGGACAGAGAGAGAGAGAGAGAGAGAGAGAGAGATTTTTGTGGCTTCATTATCCTTGATCTCGATGTCTGAGTGCCTGAAAACCTTGAAATATGGTAATATATTCAAAGGTATGTTTCTGAGGAGAGGAAAAAAGTATATTCTGTAGCTTTGTAAACAGAGAGACCCATCCTACAGTGTTTAGCCTTTATGTGTGTCTGAAAACGACCTATGAATTTTTTTTTCTACCTTGCCATAGGAATAATTTCACAGTACTCTACCTAAGTTTATATATGAATTTGTATATATTATTTTAGAATATTAATGTAAGAATATATATACTCAATTGAAAGCCATGTTTAGATATGTAATGCCATAAATATCCATGTTTAAATATATACTGCCATTAATAGCCATGTTTAGATTTTGCTCTATGATTAATAGCTATGTTTAGATATTTAGTACCATTAATAGCTATGTTCAGATATATAGTGCCATTTATCAGTAGCCATGTTTGAATATCTATTGTAGTTAATACCCATGTTTATGTAGGTATATATTGCAATTAGTGACTATGTTTGGGTATAATACTGCTGTTAATAACCATGTTTGAATACATATTGTAATTCTTGATATTTATGTTTAAATATGTACTGTAAATTAAAGTAATGTTTAGATATAAGTATAATGCTGTTGGTGGCCGCGTTTCAGTACTGCACTTATGTATGAAGGTGTTGGTGTGAGCAATGGCGCGCCTGTCACCGTACATAATGTAACCATGGCTGAGGAAGACGAGGCGATATTTCTGTGTCAATACGCGCAATATCGTAAACTTGTGTCCTGTGGAGGTAATGAAAGAGTCTCAGGCTTGCAACGAAGTAGACTTGCTCTCTCTTACTCAGTGAGGCGGGAGGGGCTGGTGGGGAGAAGGACGCATCCGCCGCTCCCCGACCTGCCAGTGAAGCTAAGGCTGTTAACAACCATGATGAGTCTTCGTTAGAGGCGAGAATCATTGCTGGCCTTGAATTATTAGATTTTGTCATTATTGGCGACAAGTTGCAGGCTGATTAAATAACAAACATCAAAATACAAATAAAAATATCAGAATCATTAATTAAAACACCACACAGGCCAAAACAAACATCTAAATATCCATTACGTAATTCCACAAAATTCTAGAGTTTAGTATATAACACTTTCGCGTTCATCTTACTGGCGACCCTGCTTTCTTGCTGTTTGATCCATTATTAAGCAGTGGAATGTGACGCCACTCGCTGGACGCGTTTAATTCTGTCCTCTGTCCGCTAAACATACCGGAGAAACACAAAGGTATATATAACCTGTCGCGAAACGACGGTTGAGGAGGGAAAGGCTGATGGTGGCCGAGGACAAATTAAAAGACAGGAAAGGAGACCTGAAGCAAATTTTTACTTACTTCCTCCTGAGTTAAGAACACAAGAAAGCAAAGAAGGCTGCAAGAGTCCTACACGCGGCAGTTCTTGTAGGAAACATGCATATCTATTTCCATTTATTATTGTTTCTCATGAATTTGTCCAAACTTCTCTTAAAACTCCCTAATGACTCGGCACAAACAGCCTGATTATTGAGTCTGTTCCATTCATCTACCACTCAACTTAAAAACCCATTGTATTGATCCCATTATTTCTTGTTCGTTGTTCGTACTTAGAAACACACACACACACACACACACACACACACACACACACACACACACACACACACACACACACACACGAATGGAACCAGTAAACACGTATCAAAGTCTCAGTCGACGCATCATCTGTCTCCTGCACTAACCCCAGTCCAAAATTCAGCAGTCCCCCAACGCATATTAAGCATCTCCAGAGTCTTTTGTTTTATATTGTGGTTGGAGTGCGGAAGCGATTCACATTTCCATCATTCCTTCTTTCCTTTGACGCGAGCATTCCTTCCTTTCGCTTTTTTTTTTTTTAATTAAGACTTTATATTCCGGCGGACTACAAAATTAGATACAGTTTGTCTTTTAATAGTTGTTCCCCGGCGTCTGTTTGGCTTTCTCTGTTTAAGTCACGGTGAGATAATTACATTCCCTGGTATTGTCTGAGCTGGAGTGGTGATGGAGATGTAATTGTTATTGTTGTTGTTATTATTATTATTATTATTATTATTATTATTATTATTATTATTATTATTATTATTGTTATCATTATTGTTGTTGTTGTTGTTTTTTTTTTTTTTTTTTTACATTACAAGGGCACTGGCCAAGGGCAAACAAAGTGTTGGAAAAAAAAATCCCGCTGGTTGCCAGGCCCTGTTAAGAAGAAAGTAGAAAGAGAAAAAACCAAAAAAATCTAAAAGGAGGGTCCAGTTAACGTAAGAGGTGTCTTGACACTCCTCTTTTGAAAGAGTTTAAGTCATAGGCAGGTGGAAATACAGACACAGGTAGAGAGTTCCAGAGTTTACCAGTGTAGGGAATGAAGGAGTGAAGATACTGGTTAACTCTTGCATTAGGAAGATGGACAGAATAGGGATGAGAAGAAGTAGAGAGTCTTGTGCAGCGAGGCCGCAGGAGGGGGAAGGCATGCAGTTAGCAAGTTCAGAAGAGCAGACAGCATGAAAACAGCGGTAGAAGACAGATAAAGATGCAACATTGCGGCGGTGACTTAAAGAATCAAGACAGTCAGTTAGAGGAGAAGAGTTGATAAGACGAAAAGCTTTAGATTCCACCTTGTTTAGTAAAGCTGTGTGTGGATCCCCCAGACATGAGAGCCATACTCCATACACGGGCGGATAAGGCCCTTGTACAGAGCAAGCAGCTGGGAGGGAGAGAAAATGGACGAAGACGCCATAGGACACCTAACTTCTTGGAAGCTGATTTAGCAAGAGTAGAGATGTGAAATTTCCAGTTTAGATTTTTAGTGAAGGATAGACCGAGTGTGTTTAATGTAGAGGAGAGGGAAGTTGAGTGTTATTGAAGAAGAGAGGATAGTTGTCTGGAAGGTTATGTCGAGTAGATAGTTGTAGAAATTGAGTTTTGAGGCATTGAACAAAACCAGGTTTTCTCTGCCCCAATCAGAAACAAGTGAAAGATCAGAAGTTAGGCGTCCTATAGCATCTCGCCTTGAGTCATTTAATTGTTGTTGGGTTGGGCGTCTGTTGAACGCTGTTGAATAATGCAGGTGGTATCATCAGCATAGGAGTGGATAGGGCATTGAGTCAGATTTAGGAGATCATTGATGAATAATAGAAAGAGAGTGGGTGATAGGACAGAACCCTGTGGAACACCACTGTTGATAGTTTTAGGGAAGAACAGTGACCGTCTACTACAGCAGCAATAGAACGATCGGAAAGGAAACTGGAGATGAAGGTACAGAGAGAAGGATAGAATCCGTAGGAGGGTAGTTTAGAAATTAAAGATTTGTGCCAGACTCTATCGAAGGCTTTCGATATGTCAAGGCCGACAGCAAAGGTTTCACCGAAGTCCCTAAAAGAGGATGACCAAGATTCAGTTAGGAAAGTAAGAAGATCACCAGTAGATCTGCCTTTACGGAAACCATACTGGCAATCAGAGAGAAGGTTGTGAGCTGATAGATGCCTCATTATCTTCCTATTAAGGATAGACTCAAAGGCTTTAGAAAGGCAGGAAATCAAAGCTATAGGGCGGTAGTTAGAAGGATTGGAGTGGTCACCTTTTTTAGGGACAGGTTGAATGTGAGCAAACTTCCAGCAAGAAGGATAAATAGAAGTAGAGAGACACAGATGAAAGAGTTTGACCAGGCAGTGAGCGAGTTCGGAAGCACAGTTTTTGAGAACAACAGGAGGGACTCCATCCGGACCGTAAGCCTTCCGAGAATCAAGGCCAGAGAGGGCCAGGAAAACGTCTTTATAAAGAATTTTAATTTTAGGGATGAAGTAGTCAGAGGGTGGAGGAGTAGGAGGAATATGCCCAGAATCATCCAAAGTTGAGTTGGTAGCAAAGGTTTGAGCGAAGAGTTCAGCTTTAGAAAAGAAGAGACAGCTGTAGAGCCATCTGGATGAAGTAAAGGAGGGAAAGACGAAGAAGTAAAGTTGTTAGAGATATTATTGGCTAGATGCCAGAAATCTCGAGAGGAGTTAGAATTGGAAAGACTTTGACATTTTCTATTGATGAAAGAGTTTTTAGTAAGTTGGAGAATAGATTGTAGTTGTTGTTGTTGTTGTTGTTGTTGTTGTTATTGTTTTTGTTCATTTTCTTTTTCGTCTTTTTTATTGTGTGTGTGTGTGTGTGTGTGTGTGTGTGTGTGTGTGTGTGTGTGTGTGTGTGTGTGTGTGTGTGTGTGTGTGTGTGTGTGTGTGTGTGTGTGTGCACGAGTGCCCTTCTTCCAAGAGATCAGAAATCGTCGCATCGTAAGGAGTAAATGAGAACTATTACTGCTGCTGCTACTACTACTACTACTACTACTACTACTACTACTACTACTACTACTACTACTACTACTACTACTACTACTACTACTACTACTACTACTACTACTACTACTACTACTACTACTACTACTACTACTACTACTACCACTACTACTACTACTACTATTGTTGTTATTGTTCTTTCTTCTTCTTCTTCTTCTTCTTCTTCTTCTTCTTCTTCTTCTTCTTCTTCTTCTTCTTCTTCTTCTTCTTCTTCTTCTTCTAATTCTTCTCCTTCTTCTTCCTCTTCCCTTTTTTTCTTATTCTTTCCCCCCGTTTCATTTTTCTCCTCAGATCCATCATTTCCTTCCATTACTCCTACCACAACTACTAATTCACCTTTTCTTCTCTCTTTCCTTCTCTCTCCTCCACCTTCACCTTCCATTCCCTCCATCTCTTCCATCTCCTGCTCCTGTAATTACTGAGCTCGTTATCACCCAACAGCCAGCACGAATGTCCTTTCCCTATCCCTGCCGAACACAACTCGGAGGCAAAGGAAGGAGAAAAGAAGCAAAGAAGCGAGTGAACGAGAGTAGGTCTGTCTAGGGCTCCTATTTTCAAACACCACTTTTCTTCACCTTCACTATTTCGAAAGGCCTTTATTGGAATTGACACGAATTTTTTTAAGGTGTTTTTTACGTTTCTAGAGGCAAAGTGACAAGATTTCTACACTATTACCTGAAGAAACACTCTTGAAAACCCGGTTAATCATCTCTGTAGCCTTGGAAAATAGTCTTGGTTGAAGAGCAGAAATAGGCTGGGCTGGGACTCAAGGGGTGATGGGAGAAGAAAGAGAAAACGGAGTGTGGGTCCCTGACTGACCATTGGCTTCCTCACAATCAGATTACACCACTCAGAGGCTCCTAGTGTTCCAGGGTCACTGCTGATGGCGCCCCAGGGAAGCACGGTACTGGCCCCCCGCCGCTTCCCTGACTCGTGCGATCTCTCTCTCTCTCTCTCTCTCTCTCTCTCTCTCTCTCTCTCTCTCTCTCTCTCTCTCTCTCTCTCTCTCTCTCTCTCTCTCTTTCCGCCCATTGAAGAGAGGGAGAGAGAGAGAGAGAGAGAGAGAGAGAGAGAGAGAGATGCAGTCACTAATGAGATTTAACTCCAACAAGAAAAATGATGATTCCAAACCAAAAAAATAAATAAATAACTGACGAAACAAAAAAAAAAAAAGAAAGGCTAAGGAAAAATATGAACTAAAAAGGAAAATCACCCCAAGCAAAATGAACGGACGAAGAAAAAAAAAAAAAAAAGATTGAAGTTGAAAAATTGTCAGCCGTCGGGAAGTTAATGGGCTTGATGAAAATTTTGTGTGGGTGTTAATGGGTGCCAATCTGCAGACTGCTCATCCATGGCGGGGCGGGGCGAGACAAGAGGCGGAGTGAGGGCAGGGATGAGGTGGGTGGGTGGGTGACGGAAGGAGGAGAGAGAGAGAGAGAGAGAGAGAGAGAGAGAGAGAGAGAGAGAGAGAGAGAGAGAAAAAAAAGTGAGCGACGCTACCGAGAAGGAAAATAAAGGTACTAGAATGAAAGATGCTGTTGATCCTTTGTGTGTAATTCACTGTTTGATCTGCTGCAGTCTCTGACGAGACAGCCAGACGTTACCCTACGGAACGAGCTCAGAGCTCATTATTTCCGATCTTGGGATAGGCCTGAGACCAGGCACACACCACACACCGGGACAACAAGGTCACAACTCCTCGATTTACATCCCGTACCTACTCACTGCTAGGTGAACAGGGGCTACACGTGAAAGGAGACACACCCAAATATCTCCACCCGGCCAGGGAATCGAACCCTGGTCCTCTGGCTTGTGAAGCCAGCGCTCTAATCACTGAGCTACCGGGATGTGTGTGTGTGTGTGTGTGTGTGTGTGTGTGTGTGAATGAGATTAGTGAACTCTCTCTCTCTCTCTCTCTCTCTCTCTCTCTCTCTCTCTCTCTCTCTCTCTCTCTCTCTCTCTCTCTCTCTCTCTCTCTCTCATTTCGCATTAACAAGTGTAGATGTAAGTTATGAGATTAGTAAAATAGCTCACTGGGCATGCAGAAAGAGAGAGAGAGAGAGAGAGAGAGAGAGAGAGAGGTGGGGGAGGAGGCAGCACCGCCTGGCCGCTGCTGCACAACAGAGGGCGTGAACATTTTCCGTTATTGTGCAATGTTGTGCACAAGATTAATCGTTGCATGACTCTGAGGGGCCGTGGCGACCGGCTGTCGTGTGTGTGTGTGTGTGTGTGTGTGTGTGGGTGGGTATGTGTGTGTGTATGCAGCGAACACACACACACACACACACACACACACACACACACACACACACACACACACACACCTCCATTTCTCTGCATATAAACACAATCTACATGGTTACTGGGTCGAGACGCTGCTAACCCACCCCGTATATAAGGCCCACATTCGCCATCGCAGCCTACAGGAAGACACCCTTAGACAGCTTTGCACCTCGCCCGCTCTGCCTACCCAAGACGTCCAAGGCGGTGGAGTGTGAGCAATTGATCTGTCGAGCCATATCAGTCCTTTGTAGAGCCCTCATGAGTCGCTATGCCCTGCGTGTAGGGGTACAGCAGCTGCTTGGCCCGTCCCTCAGCCCGGCCAGGCAGTGCGGGGTGCCGGTGTGCTGGAATGTGCTTGTGTTACTGCTGGTGACGACGAGAGACGAGGAGAGCAGCGTGGTGTACGGGGTTGCCTGGCCTCGGGGATGTTTTGGCCAGGTTTTGTTGGGGTTGTAAAGTAAGAGTATGTTTTGTTTCACCGTCTGTTTTGTTTCTGTGTGATGTTGTTGTTGTTGTTCATGTTTTTAGTTTGTATCTCTTTTTTTGTTTTATTGTGTAGGGTTTTAAAAGTTTTGATCAGTGTTCTTACTATTTTTTTTCTGTTTATTTATCTCTAGTTGTGATTTTGTATGTGTTGTGTTGTGTGTCGGAAAACTGTACCTTTGCTCAATTTGGGTTATCCCTTTTATTTGCTGGGTTGTTCTCTCTCAATTTATTCAAAACACCTTTGGTTATTTATTGACTGGGTTATTTATGAATTAATTAATTAATTTATTTATTTATTCATTTATTTATTCTTAGTTGCGTGGCGTTGCGTCATAAAGCTCTCTGCATGTCTTCTTATGTACTTATTATTTTTTTTATTTAATTGTTGTTGTTGTTGTATTATATTTTGTTGTAATGTGTGACGTAAATTTATCTACTTAATTTGTGCTAACTGTCGTACTATCCATGTGATTTGTGATTGTTTTTTTCTTAACTGTATTGTTTATCTTTTAAAATGAAAGTGAATAAGTCGTAATTTCATCGAAGATTTCGTGATTATTTATTTTTCTGTAAGGAAAAAGCTGGATATCCTGTAATAAGAAAGAAGGGAGTCTCTGATTATATATTTCACTTGCATTCCATTTCTCGGTAACTTTTACCGAACTGATGAGAGAAAATGCAAAGGTTGCTTGCGATATTCAGTATTAAGGGAGAGCGTGTGTTGAAGGCACACTGAAAGAGACTGGCGATAACAAAGGTAATGTCTAAAACCTGATACTCTTTAAAGATCATTATAAACGAACGAGTTGACATCAATAATTAGATTGTATCGCATCTATGTTTCATTGTATATTCTGTTAGATTATGTTGAAGTTTTCTTAAGCAATATGCCTTAATCAGAGTTTGTTATTGACATGGACGAAAGCAATACTGAGGTTCACCTCAGTAACTATACACTTATAACATTCCATGATTAGAGATAAGAAACATACATAAACTCTTATAGAGTGTAGTCGACGCTGATCTCGTCAATTTATACCGAGTAGTTATTGGCCCGCTCTTTGAGAAGGCTTCAAGATCCCGCAACAATTTCTAAAGACCACATAAGAGTAGATGATTATTTCCTCATAGATACACGAGGACCTTGCCAAGTGATAATGGACAATGTTTCTCAAATTTTCACGTGAATCATGGACACACTCTTAAAAACTTCATTTATTTGATGGAGAGACTGTTAGAACTTGTTGAAATATGACTGAAATGTCTCTGAACGCGGCACTCTAGTACTAGTAAATGAAGCAATGTTTTCATTAATACTCAGCTGTATTGTGGCATCTAATGGGGATAGCTGGTGTGCATTAGTGAGACGCGGGGAGGGGAGAGGCTTAAGCAATCCTAAAACAAATTACTGCATCTTGTGAAACACGTAATAATGAAAATAAAAGTGAAAACTATATGTTATGGCTTAAGAACAAGAAAGGTATCGTTTATCCTCTCGTTGCCTGTTGCTCTGTGTAGCTCTCAACTTTTACGATCTACAACAAACCACAACACCATGAGCTATGCATGAAACACTCATAAGCACCTATAAGAAAGGAAACTTTTATTAGTATAGTTGGTTTTCCCATCTCGAACAAGGATAATGGTCAGAGGAGACTGTAGAACAAAAAATAATTGTTTTAAAATGGTTTATCACTTAAGGACGGTGCGAAGAATAACACTGAAAGGGTTAACAAAGGTGGAGGTGAAGGGTTGAGCCAAGAGTGACATAAGAAAAATTATAAAAACGCTTATTCTTGTACTGTGTCACTTTCTTTTACTATTTGTGACGCATGCAAAGTTACAGTCAATTCAGAAGTGGAATGTCACTGTACGATGTAATATAATAACTGTAAACGCTATGCTGGTCAAAGGGCGACATCATATCTTGGCATTGTTGCAGAATTGTTTAATATCATCGGCAGAAATGTCAAACGTAAATAAATCTCGCGGCAGAAACATCAAGCGAGGCTCAAACACACACACACACACACACACACACACACACACACACACACACACACACACACGGATACTCATTAATATCAAGAATGCGAAAGGAGCGGCCGACACTCACCTCACCACTACCACCACCACCACCTCCACTCATCCTTCAAAGGGAAACCACCTCACTTATCCGTTTCCCGCCGATAATAAACTTGCCCCAGCGCCAAAATCGTCACTTATCTTACTCTTGCTTTATATCCAGACACCATAACTATAAGCTGCCCTTCAGTCATTCCTATTCTATACATCCACTTGAATAGCCTCTTTCGAATCTGTCTCTCCAATTCCAGGCTTGTTTCTTTGCCATTCTAGCACTGATAATCGGAAAAGAATAGAAGAATCCTAAGAACTCAAATGATCATCGCTGTGGTCTTTAGAAATAGTCCAAATAAAACCCCAGCCGTCCATCAGCCATCGCTACTACTGCATTTTTTAAGCCAAACTTTGCATTCCAAGCGTGCCACAGTCTCACGCCTCGTCCCTGCCTCTGTTCAACCATTCTGATCCCCAAGCGTTTCTCTTACATATTCCAGGCACAAGATCTGTCT
>NC_059303.1:14445708-14450708 GCF_017591435.1 Portunus trituberculatus | reverse complement strand
CTCTCTCTCTCTCTCTCTCTCTCTCTCTCTCTCTCTCTCTCTCTCTCTCTCTCTCTCTCTCTCTCTCTCTCTCTCTCTCTCTCTCTGTCTATCTATCTATCTATCTATCTATCTATCTATCTATCTATCTATCTATCTGCCTATCTATCTATTTATCTATCTATCTATCTATCTATCTATCTATGTATCTATCTGGATCTTCATTATTCATCATGTCTTTATACATTGCCTTTCTCTCCTTCTCTTCCTTTCATCATCATCATCATCACCATCATCATCATCATTCTCCTCTCTCCAAGCTCGCCTCTTTTCTCCTCACTGTCACCTCACTCATTTTTCTCTCACTATTGGAGTTCTCAAGGAAAATCTTCTTTAATGCACTCCTTCCTTGGAAATCCCGCTCATTCTCCACTTGATTATCCTCCTCCTCCTCCTCCTCCTCCTCCTCCTCCTCCTCCTCCTCCTCCTCCTCCTCCTCCCTCCTCCTCCTTCTCCTCTTCCTCCTCGTCTTTTTCTTATTGATGATTGTCTTATTCTTTTTCTCCTTATCCTTATTATTTCTTTTCTTTCTCGTACTTATTGAGATCTTTGTCCCTTTCTTCATCCTCCTCCTTTTCTTTGTTTTTGTTTGTCTCTTTATCTCATCTTGTTTTTTTTTTCACGTAGATAATCTGTTCCTCACTTTCTTCTTTGTTTTTCTCTTCTTCTTTCCTTTCTGTGGTGTTTCTATTTCTTCTCTTATCTTTCTCATAGTTTCCTCTCTCTTCTTTTCTTTCTTCCATCTTACCGTTCCCCTTCTTTTTCTTTCTACTTTCCTTCTCCTGTCAGTTTTCGTCACATTCTCTTCCCTTCTTTAAATATCACCATTCTTCTGTTTTTCCTCCTTTTTCTACTATTTGTCCCCCTCTCCTCTTCTCATTCTTTACAGGTCTTCACCAAACTTATCCTCCTTCTCTTGCAGTCCTTTTCCTCTCCAAATTTCCTCTTCTTTCTCACTCCTCCATCTCGTTCTTCTCTTGTCCATTCCATTCTCTTTTCGTCTTTTCCTCCTCTTCCTGATTTCATCCGTCTATCTCTTCTCTTTTTCTTTTTTTCCTGTTTTTTTTTTCCTTTTTTATTTCAATCTTGTCTTCTTTTCGTTCCTTCCATCATTCTCTTTCTACATTCCTACATTTCATTCGTCCTCGTTATCCTACTCGCCCTTTTCCTATATTTTCGTGTCCTTGTCGTCCTCATCATTACTAAATTTCACTTTTTCCTGCATTTTTTGTCTCTATTCTATCCCATCATTCTCTTCCTTCAGTCTATATTCTACTCGTCCTTGTTTTCCTATTCCCCTTTGTCCTGCGTTTTCGTGCTCTCTTCATCCTCATCCTTACTAAATTTCTTTTTTTTTTCCTGTATTTTTTCTCTCCTATTTCATCCCATCATTCTCTTCCTTCAGTTGTACATTCTACTCGTCCTCGTCTTCCTATTCTCCCTTGTCCTCTCCATACGTGTTCTCGTCATTCCTCGTCGCCCCTTCTCGTCGTCCTCTCCCTCATCAGCGTCTCCCTGCGCCTCGTGTTGACAGAGGGCTCGCCTGTGTGACCCGTGCAAGCCAGGGCGGGGGATCGGCTGTAAATTAGAGTTCAAACAGTGGGAGAAGCTGAGGATTAGTGGGGGCTGAGCCGTGGTGTGTGTGGGGGAAGGAGGGGGCTTTGTGTGTGTGTGTGTGTGTGTGTGTGTGTGTGTGTGTGTGTGTGTGTGTGTGTGTGTGTGTGTGTGTGTGTGTGTGTGTGTGTGTGTGTGTGTGTGTGTGTGTGTGTGTGTGTGTGTGTGTGTGTGTGTGTGTGTGTGTGTGTGTGTGTGTGTGTGTGTGTGTGTGTGTGTGTGTGTACGTCTGCCTGTCTCAGCGCTATATTGTATTATGTTTTGCCCACACACACACACACACAGTTTTTAATCGGAAGGTTTACACATCATGTATTTCTTTTTTTTCTCTCTCTCTCGCTCAACGTACATACGTTTGATTAGATATTCAGAGAGAGAGAGAGAATCCCTAGAAATGGATTTTCATTGAAGTTTCATTTCTGGCACTCAGAATGAAAAATAGCGAGTAGCACGCACCCACCCACCCACTCTCTCTCTCTCTCTCTCTCTCTCTCTCTCTCTCTCTCTCTCTCTCTCTCTCTCTCTCTCTCTCTCTCTCTCTCTCTCTCTCTCATAAAGAAGACGAATCGTGGACCATATTTATGGGTAAAAAAAAAAACTTTGAAACACCATCATCACGAATCATCAGCTTAAAAATAGAGGAAACACACAACCAGTCACTTTCTAACACCTTTCCTTTACTCCTTTACTCCAGGCGCGGCCGGCCAGGTGTCCAGAAGTCCTCGCTCGCCATGGGAGAAGGTTGCCGTCATGCCCACCGCCCCGCCTCGCCCGCAGTTCACGGAGGAAGTGGCGAACCTTACCGTGGTTATAGGAAGGGAAGGAACCATGCGCTGCTCCGTCAAGAACCTCGGCAACCACCAGGTGAGATAATGAACAATATTCTCTAATGTGTTGGAGTCTCATCTCGTAAACTTTTCATAAGTCCAAGAGAAAGATATCGGAATCTTCAAGAGTGTGTGTATGATCTAGTGCAAGTTTATCAATGAGTATACATCAACGACTGAATAAAACAGTAATGAAAACCGGATTAGTCTCTGTGGCGTTTACAAAGTAGAACTTCAAAGTGCTTCAGAATTCGAACAAAATCAGAGTACTGCCACATGCACTGTATGCGACATTTCCTTTGCCCTTTGAAATCAGTGTATTTCTACATTTATACTATATACGACATTTTCTTTGCTTTTGATCTCTTGAGACGTTCTTCTGTAATGTTCCATACATCTACATAGTCTTTTAAAGAGACTTTGGCTGGAATACACGGAAGATACATATGAAATATAGAATAGATTACAAATGCAGTCAGATTCAAAAGATCACTCTCCATCTCTATACATATCATAGTGGTTTCTTTAGGCTGAAAGAGGACTCGTGTAGATGTGACAAACCAAAACATGTAAAACACTTCTCATTACATATGAAGAAATAAATAAATAGATAAAGTGTCAGCACACACAGTCCATTCAAAGCACCGCTGTCCATCTGTGTCTATTTCAAGGCCATGCACTTAATTAAGACAAAAGTTATGATGCTAAGTAGTTAGAGAGAGAGAGAGAGAGAGAGAGAGAGAGAGAGAGAGAGAGAGAGAGAGAGAGAGAGAGAGAGAGAGAGAGAGAGAGAGGCTTCACAGGATGGGGGAGGGCTGCTTTAGGATGATGGGGAGGATAGGAAGAGATTACATGAGTTTAGTGGAGCAGAAATTATAATGGAGAGGGATGGGAGATGACGTGAAAAGGGGGGAGGAGAGGGAGAAGCAATATGGGGGAGAAGTAAGATGAGGTACAAAATGGACGAAGAGTAAATATTGAAGTTTGGAGAATGTTGGAGAAGTCAGAGAAGAGATGGAGGGGGAGGAAAGAAGCGAGAAAACTAGCGTGAGAATTTGAAGAAAAATGAGTTGCAAAAGTAGAGAAAGATTTAAAAAGAACGTAGACGAGTTTGAGAATATAAAGGAAAAAGGAGATTCTGGTGACGATGGGGAAGAGATAATAGTAAAGGAAACATTCTGGAGGAAGAAATAGAGCAAGTATTTTTGGAGAGGCTTAGAAGTTTAGTAGATACGGAGTTGTACATTAGGGAAGGTCTGGGAGTGGAAGGGAGCAGTGGAATGTCAGGCAATAGGGAGAGAGAATGAGGTTCAAATGGCAGGAAAGGGAGTGGAGGTCTGTGTAAGGTGGGGGGAGGAGGAGAGGTTAAGGGAGGTCACTTAAGCACCTCAGGGTCTTCAGGGCAACATTACCAAGGGCACTTCTCGATTTCTTGTGCACCGTGTACATATCTCGGTGGCACACACACACACACACACACACACACACACACACACACACACACACACACACACACACACACACACACACACACACACACACACAATTATCCAAAGAAACAATGGCGGTGTGATTCTAAGCAAATCTCGAAATGAATTCAATTTCTCTCTCTCTCTCTCTCTCTCTCTCTCTCTCTCTCTCTCTCTCTCTCTCTCTCTCTCTCTCTCTCTCTCTCTCTCTCTTCACTTATTACTTGTTTATGTATGTATGTGTTGCCTCTTCCTTCCCCTTTACCTGCCTGTTATTCATCCCCTTGATAACCTTTTACCTGTATTTCTCACCTGGTCGCCTCATCTCTAATCTTTTTGATCCACCTGCCTGTGTCATTTCATCCGAGCCAATCTTCTATAATCCACACCTTGTATATTTTCAACCTCCTCTCTCTCTCTCTCTCTCTCTCTCTCTCTCTCTCTCTCTCTCTCTCTCTCTCTCTCTCTCTCTCTCTCTCTCTCTCTCTCTCTCTCTCTCTCTCTCTCGTACAATTGTCTCTTTTCCTGTTGTTTTTCCCTCCTTTTGTCTTTCTCCGTTGCGCATCTTACCTCTTGATCTTCCTTTTGTCCTCGCTTTGCACCTGCCCCTTGCCTTCTTGTCCTCTTGATGCTCCTCTTGATGCTCCTCTTGATGCTCCTCTTGATGCTCCTCGCTTCCTGCTCTTGAACGGAAGGAAAGATTAAGGAAGGGAGCAGTTGTGTCTCGCCAAGTTTGGTCAAGAGTGGCAGGTCGAGTCAGATAATTGGCAAGGGTCTGCGGTGTTACGGTGGTGGTATGGGAAAAGAAAGGATGGAGAGAGGAGGTAATTAGTGAGTAAATTATTGTAACTGAGAGAGGAAATGAGAAGGCCAAGCAGGAAGAGTAAGAGGAGGAGGAGGAGGAGGAGGAAGGGAATGAGGAGGTAATAGAATAAGGGTGATTTCTTGGGAACGTGACAGGTGGTGAGAGAGAGAGAGAGAGAGAGAGAGAGAGAGAGAGAGAGAGTATATGTGTACCAGTGCCTCACACTCGCCTCCTCTAGTCACTCTA
>NC_059303.1:14433208-14435708 GCF_017591435.1 Portunus trituberculatus | reverse complement strand
GCCATCTGAGACAAGACAAACGAAAGGTGCAGTGGAGACAAGGTTACCGGCTGGGATGCAAGGCTGTCGCACGTATTAGAGCCAACATAGTCAGCTGAGAATTGGCAGTGAAGGAAGGGCAGATGGAAACAAGGAAGAAAGGGAAGGACGAGAATGGAATTGTGAGGACTTGGTAGTGAGAGAACCGCTGGTGCTTAGAGGAATTTATGCGTCTGAGTGTAAGGGAAGAAAAGGAGGGAAGGAAGGAAGGACAAGAACGCGACAACGTGGAAGAGAAGGAGGATAATTAGATCAAGAACAAGACAAAGAAAATCAGCTGCAATAGAACAGCTAAGAGGAAAAAAAAAGTAGCAATAGATGAGTGAGAGCGGAAAAAAAATATAAAACAAGGAAAAATAGAAGGGAATGCGCAAGAAAATGATAGTAGAAAAATCTTACGTCATTGAAGGAAAAGGAAAAGTAAAATTAGTAGACGACGGTGACGGAAAAAGCAGGAGATAAAGAAAAAACTGAGGAAAGATAAACAAATAAATTAAGAAAAATAACAACAAAAACCAAAACCACTCACTACAAGGAAACAATAACCAAAAACTCCTGCTAATCAAACAAAATGACAAAATAAAAAAGATAAAAAAATAAAGAATGCTGAAACCAATAGGAGAATGGGAGGAGGAGGAAAAGGAGGAGGAGGAGGAAGAGGAAGAGGAAGAGGACGGAAGTAACAGCAGGACTCATGAGTAGTGCCCCTTCCCCTGTACTGAACAAAGGTGACAGTCCCAGCAGCTTGTAGAAGTGTGCCTGTGTGTCTGTGTGTCTGTATGCCTCCCTTGCTCCCTCTGTTCTGTAAGGAGGGTAACTAAGGGAAGAGGAGGATCTGGCCACTGTAAATGATTCGATCCTTTTTAGTTGGTGGAATATCTCTCTCTCTCTCTCTCTCTCTCTCTCTCTCTCTCTCTCTCTCTCTCTCTCTCTCTCTCTCTCTCTCTCTCTCTCTCTCTCTCTCTCTCTCTTGAATAATATAAAAGAAAAATAGTATAAGGGCAAAAAGATCTGTTGTTTGCCTAACCGTTGTGTTCCCTTGTGTTCTTGTTTTCTTTGGGTCAACTTAGCAGAAGAGGCGGTGAGGAGTGTGGCAAAGCAGGTCTTCGTTTACCCAATTTAACTTTTTGTTCGCTCTCTACAAGTTCACGGAGATCTTGGTCCTGCCACAGCGAGAGGCGACCAGAAGCTTGGGTTGAAGCGCGCCAAGTTTCAGGGGTTTGTAACGTCGTCCCGTCTTGATAACTAGGAGACTTCGGCCTATATTCTGAATCACTTCCGCGTCACAACTTCCGCTATATTCAAAGTGCTCTAGGTGAAGTTGCACAGAGTTTTTTAACATTTTTTTTTTTTTTTTCGTTCTAATGAAAGATTAATAAGATGTCTGTGTTATTGACAGGAAAAGTATTCTTGAAAAACCGGCACATCATCTCTATAGCTGAAAAAAATCGTCTTGTTGAGAAAGCAAAACGACTGAAAAGACCAGGATTGAAAAACAACAACAGGAAATATGAAAAGTTAGTAGAAAAATAAGGAAAGGAAAAGATTCTAGAGAATATATAGATACAAAAAGTTAACAAATGATTCTTTTTATGTAAGAGGAAATTCAAGCCAAAGGCAACAAAATGCTATAAATGCATGTCTGCCCACTGAAGGTGTCTGTCCCCAAAGACAAATGAGCTATCCAGAATTTCATGACGTGTCTAAATCTCTGTAGCTAGAAATAGTTCGTTAACGTCTTGGTTGCGATGATGTCTTGGCGATCATAATATGAGCCCTGACGGAGGAAGCTCGTTATTATCAAAGACAGGACGAAACACAAAGGCACACAGCGAGTTCAAGAGTTTCTTCGTATTATTCGTGTTGTTTATATCTAAAGGGTTGCTAACCAAACTTATCTTGTAGCCATAAATTTCCTGTTATTTCATTTTACGAGTATTTAGAAAGGTGATCAATTTGCTCTTCTGTTCATTTTCTTTCTCTCTGTCGTGCTTTGTTACGTCCCTATTCTTCAAGACTACTTTTGTGTTGTTGTTTTTTAGGTAACGCATTAACTTTTTTTTTTTTACAACTTTATTTAATTATATTATTTACATACATTTACACTATACGATCTTCCGACAACAACGACAAACCATGAAAATTTGATCACTCTCTCTTCAGTCAAATTCCTCCACCAAATATCTCATATTATTGCACAATTAACACTCAGTAGTAAAACAACTCTCTCTTCACTTCACATTATTCAAATCACATCACGCAATACAACAACCACAGTGACCGATCATATTTTGTGTTCTTTTTCTTCAAGTTTCTATCGACATGTATTTCTTGAGCCAGTGACCGATCTTCCTTTGTGTTCTTTTTCTTCCTGCCATTTCAATGATTCTCTCTTTTTTGCTATCATCGTGTGATGTGAAACTTGTCATTTAGAAACGACTGCGCTCCTATTGTCATAAAA
>NC_059303.1:14403208-14428208 GCF_017591435.1 Portunus trituberculatus | reverse complement strand
GTGTGTGTGTGTGTGTGTGTGTGTGTGTGTGTGTGTGTGATTCACTGTTTGATCTGCTGCAGTCTCTGACGAGACAGCCAGACGTTACCTTACGGAACGAGCTCAGAGCTCATTGTTTCTGATCTTGGGATAGGCCTGAGACCAGGCACACACTACACACCGGGACAACAAGGTCACAACTCCTCGATTTACATCCCGTACCTACTCACTGCTAGGTGAACAGGGACTACACGGGAAAGGAGACACACCCAAATATCTCCACCCGGCCGGGGAATCGAACCCCGGTCCTCTGGCTTGTGAAACCAGCGCTCTAACCACTGATCTACCGGGTGTGTATGTGTGTGTGTGTGTGTGTGTGTGTGTGTGTGTGTGTGTGTGTGTGTGTGTGTGTGTGTGTGTGTGTCCTTCCTTTTCACATCCTCCAGCCCTCTCTCTTTCTCTGCCCGCCAACACGTGTGTGTGAGAAGAGATAGAGAAGGAGAAGTGAGGAGAAAAATGAGGTGGAGGAAGGTGCAGACGGAGAGATGGAGAAGGGAGGGAAGGGGAAGAGGGAGGGAGAGGGAAGGGGAGAGGGTGGGGAGGGTATGAGGGAATGAGAGAGAGAGGGAGGGAGGGAAGCAAAGAGGGAGGGAGAAGCTGGAGTGACGCGAAGGTTTATTAGTCTCAGGAGGGCGGGCGGAAGACAAGATTGGAGGTGGTAATACTCGGAAAATGTAGAGAGAGAGAGAGAGAGAGAGAGAGAGAGAGAGAGAGAGGTACATTTTTTCTTCTTTACTCTTATTCCTCTTTCTCCTCTTCTCACTTGGTTTCCTCACTGCCTTCACACATTCCTTGTTTCCTCCCCTCCTCTTTCCATTCCATTCAAATCCTTTCCTTTTATTTCCTCTCTTTTCCTTCTCCTTCCTGCCTTTTCCTTCCCTTTAATTTCCCTCTCTTCCTTTACCTTCTCTTTTCATCCTGTTCTCTCATTTTCTCCTCTTTCCTTTCCTTTCCCATGCCTATTCTTTCTTTGCTTTCCTCATATAATCATCCTCCGTACTGACACCTTCCTTTCCTTCCATCACCCTTTTATATCCTCCTCCTCCTCCTCCTCCTCCTCCTCCTCCTCCTCCTCCTCCTCCTCCTCCTCCTCCTCCTCCTCCTCCTCCTCCTCCTCCTCCTCCTCCTCCTCCTCCTTCTCCTCCTTTACCGCTTCCTAAGGGTTTAAGCTGCAAAAACAAGCAAAGGAGTAATGGTTCCCTAGTGGAGGGAGGAAAGTAGGGAGAAGGAGGATGAAAATGAGAAAGAGGAAGAAGAAGGAAGGGAATGAAGAGAAAAATAAAAGGTACGACTTATATTCATTTGAGCTGAAGGGAAATGAGTGACAAAAAGTGGACTTGAAAGAAGGAAAGTGAAAATGATATAAGAAAGGAATGGGAGAAAGGATGATCGTGTGTGTGGGAAACGAACACACACGCACACACACACACACACACACACACACACACACACACACACACACACACACACACACACACACACACACACACACACACACACACAGTAATGCATTTTCTTCGTAGAGAACAGATCAACTGGATTTATTTTTCAGGTCAAAATATATTATACAGGAAAGAGAGGGGAGACAGCAGAGAGAGAGAGAGAGAGAGAGAGAGAGAGAGAGAGAGAGAGAGAGAGAGAGAGAGAGAGAGAGAGAGAGAGAGAGAGAGAGAGAGAGAGAGAGAGAGAGAGAGAGAGAGAGAGAGAGAGTTTAGTTTATTGATTATATTTTTATTGCTCATATTCGTCGTTGTTGTAGTAATAGTAGAAGTAATAGTAGTAGCAGCAGTAGTAGTAGTAGTAGTAGTAGTAGTAGTAGTAGTATTGGTGGTGGTGGTGGTGGCGGTGGTAGTGGTGGTGGTTGTTGTTGTTGTTCTTGTTGTTGTTGTTGTTGTTGTTGCTGTTGTTGTTGACAAGAAGTAGCAGTTTTAGCATTAATAGTAATTGTTGTTATATTGTTTTTTTATGTTCTTGCTCTTGTATTTTTTCAACTCTCTCTCTCTCTCTCTCTCTCTCTCTCTCTCTCTCTCTCTCTCTCTCTCTCTCTCTCTCTCTCTCTCTCTCTCTCTCTCTCCTTTCCTTCCTTCTCACCACACCCTTTCTTCCCAAACACCTAAAAAGAAACAGAAAAGAAAAAAACACAAACATGCCTCGTCCCTTCACGCTGATTGGCTAAAAGGTCGAAGGTTTACCCTATTCCCGTTCCCTGAATGGCTAAAATGTCAGTGTCACCGTATTCCTGACTCCCTGATTGGTTAAAATGTCACAGTTATTACCACCGAGCTCGCTGATTGGCTAGGAGAGAGTCCCTGTGGTGGTGAGGTGGCTGACTGTTCCCCCTTCCACCACCACCACCACCACCACCACCACCACCACCACCACCACCACCACCACCACCACCGCCGCCGCCGGCAAATTACTAAATGGCTATGCGGGCCTTTTTTTTTATTTTGTCACAGAAGCCCTCGGGAAATCAAGTAAAGGCATCCCGCATTATTATTTTTACTGCCGCCGCCCATGACTGCTCGTTTTGGGCGTTATGGCACGTAGCGGAAATGTAAATAGGGTGAGTTTTGGACGTGAAAGCTAGCCAGTGCCGATAAGAGAGAGAGAGAGAGAGAGAGAGAGAGAGAGAGAGACGGGCTATCAGACACAAATAAACATAAAGAAAGAGTGACACAAGGTAAATAGATAAAGTATGGATGGAAAATAAACAGGCAGGTAGGCAGGCAGGCAAACAGACAGACATATAGACAGCCAGGTAGACGGAACAAATAACCAGAGAATGAAAGATACGTAGACATAAAAAAAGAAGTAAACATGAAAACAATGTAGTCAGAAAGGCAGACACACAACCAAACAGATAAACAAACAAAGAACAGATACTTACAAAGATAGGCAGAGAGAGAGAGAGAGAGAGAGAAAATTCATAACTTCCTCAAGCTAGGAATGACTGTAGCGTGACTCTCTGTACCATTATACCTTTATGTATTATAACCGTGTGTGTTATGCATGACTAATGATGTTGCTGCTACTCCTACTTCTATTACTCTTCTACTTCTACTTCTGCCTCTTCTACTACCACTATTACCACCACCACTACTACTATTACCACTGTTATTACTACTATTACTATTACGAGCACTACTACTACTACTACTACTACTACTACTACTACTACTACTACTACTTGTTCTCTTATTTCGCCCCATGCAACATCTGACGTCTGGGCAAGCACGCATGCACTATCTGCCTCTGTTCTGTGGCCCCACGTGGAATGTGAAGTTCGGGAGTGTACTGTACAGGTATCGGCCCACATGGCAATCCCTCCTCCTTGTGTGCCTTTTCTGTGATAATCCGTGCTTATCGTTGCTGCCTTGGATAACCGCTGCCTCCCCACGTTGCCTCCCTGCCGCCTCTTGACACGTGCTTTGTTTCTTTCCTCCTCTCTGACTGGCTAAGTTACACCTCACGTCACGATTGTCGGCGTGGCTTTTCTCGTGTTTAGTGGACAAGCAGAGTCAGGCAGTTCATCAAACTGTCAGTCTGTAGTCACTCACAGACAGCCACTTAGTCAAGGGCCGGGTAGGTGTGTTGTTCATTATGCCTGGAGCTGCGAGGCGAGGTCCCCTAAACAAAGAGGACCTTGCTGAGGGGCACATATGAGATTCCTCCAAACACACCTGTACGAGAGAGATGACATGTCTGCCTCCTCAACCCCTATCAACACAAAGTCAAGAAGAGACCAAGACTACGGAGACCTGTTGCATACTAATATTTGACCGCTCCCGCCGATACAGGCGAAGTCTTTACAAGCAAAGAGGAACTGTACTCCTCTTCTCTTCACTGAACATAATACCTTAACCTTACATCTGTTACGGATATCCGTCATGAACCTCCTCGGTGGTATAAAATTTGTTTGCTTGTAGACAAAGAGACAAAAGAGAATTCATCATAGAAAATAAATTCATAAAATGTTGACAATAGTTTAAGGAAAGATTATATAGGAAGAATTGTTGGAGAAGATGAGAACGATGTCAATCACTGAGAGAAAAATGGGTGACCAATATTGGCGGTCGCTGAGGCAGGAGGATGCGGAGCGCAGCTGTGATGAGGGTGTAGTGGTGTGGTGCTGCAGCCGAACACGCGCACACGTACCACGTTATGCTTGCTTGATGAATAATGTGCTGGCACTTCAAAACACTTCACTGGCATTGCGGAGAGGGATGTTACTAATGGTTACTGCTATGGTGGTGGTGGTGTTAGTCGAGGCTGGGAAGGTTTGGAGCATTAATTCGTAGTATTTCTGACAGCAGTAGTTACAACAGCATGACTTATACCAACAGCAACAATAGTGGAAGTAGTATAGTAGTAGTAGTAGTAGTAGTAGTAGTAGTAGTAGTAGTAGCAGCAGTTGAAGTAGTAATATTGATAGCAGTGATTGTCGTTACTGTTGTTATTGCTGCTGCTGCTGCTGTTGCTATCATTATTATTATCATTATTGTTTCTGTTTTTGCAATAATAAAAGTAGTAGTAGTAGTAGTAGTAGTAGTAGTAGTAGTAGTAGTAGCAATAGTAGAAGTAGTAGTAGTAGTAGTAGTAGTTGTTGTTGTTGTTGTTGTTGTTGTTGTTGTTGTTGTTCCTGCTGCTGCTACTGCTACTGTTGATGTTACTGTTGTACATATTTATAGTATTAGTAGTAGTAGTAGTAGTAAAAATCATAGTAGTGAGTTGGAGGTAGATGTACTTGATAGCATAGAGAGAGAGAGAGAGAGAGAGAGAGAGACACACACACACACACACACACACACACACACACACACACACACACACACACACACACACACACACACACACACACACACACACACACACACACACACACACACACACACACACACACACACACACACACACGAAAATAAACAATGTACGAGTCCAAATAACAGACAAAAACAATGATGATAAGAACCATAGTGATAATAATAATTATAATAATAATAATAATAATAATAATAATAACAATAATAATAATAATAATAATAATAATAATAATAATAATGATAATGATAATAATGTTGATAATAATGATGGCAGCAATAATGATACACGCGTAATGATAATGATAGCAATAATGGAAGTAAAAATAATTTAATAGCAATAATAGTTAGCGAGCAATGTGCAGCGCGTTGCCTGGGGAGTGTGCATCTTAATTTGAACATTTTGTAATTGTGTTAAAAGCAGCAGTAGGTGTAATAAGCTTTTTTCTTTTTCACCGGCGTGGACGTTGCTAGGGAAATGATGCTATAACTACAAAAGTACCCGCCAAAATAAAGGTTGCAGTTGTTGTTTTTGTTGTTGTTGTTGCTGTCGCTGTTGTTGAAGTAGTTGTAGTAGAGGTGGCAGTAGGTAGTAGGTGGTGGGGTTTCTATCAATGCATTAATGATACTGTGATGATGGTGATGGTGGTGGTGGTATATATATATATATATATATATATATATATATATATATATATATATATATATATATATATATATATATATATATATATATATATATTAGTGGTGCAATTAGTAGTTGTAGTAGTAATAGTAAAAGTAGTAGTAGTAGTAGTAGTAGTAGTAGTAGTAGTAGTAGTAGTAGTACTTATTACCATCGTCAACAATGATAACAACAATTGTTATTACTATTGACGTTACGATAGTTGTTTTCTTCTGGTGTTGGTGTTATCGCTGTTACTGCTGCTGCTGTTGTTGCTGCTGCTGCTGCTGCTGCTGCTGCTGCTGCTTGTGTTGCCATCCTAGCAGCAGCAGTAGCAGCAGCAGCAGGCGGTGGGGCCATAGGAGCAGACAATACTAGGTAACATCTGGACCAACAGCGGGCCAGGCCATCATTCCTGTCAGCGTTAGTGAGAAGAATGTGTGTGTGTGTGTGTGTGTGTGTGTGTGTGTGTGTGTGTGTGTGTGTGTGTGTGTGTGTGTGTGTCTGCCCGTGTATGGAGCAAAAGCCAGACAATTAACAGTGAAGATTTATTATTCCAGATAACATTTGGAGAACGTACAAGAAAAGAAAAGAAAAAAAAATGCGAAATTGAACTACTCATATACGATCACCTCCCTCCCTCCCTCTCTCTCTCTCTCTCTCTCTCTCTCTCTCTCTCTCTCTCTCTCTCTCTCTCTCTCTCTCTCTCTCTCTCTCTCTCTCTCTCTCTCTCTCTCTCTCTCTCCCTATTACATACAATAGTGAACAGGGAAGAAGGAGGGGTAGGGAGTATTAAAGAGGGAGGGAAGGACTAGGAAGTAATGAAGGGAAGGGGTAATGGCAGGGTTGGTAGGGGGAGTGTGGGCAGGGGTTGGTAGGGACGGGGGTAGTCATGGAGGTGGTGGAAGGGTGGCAGAGATCGAAAATGTGAGTGTTTTCGTATTTATAGAGATGATTTTGTGATGACTGCGTGGCTTGTTGGGTCTCTCTCTCTCTCTCTCTCTCTCTCTCTCTCTCTCTCTCTCTCTCTCTCTCTCTCTCTCTCTCTCTTACTGGAGCCAAATTGAATATTTCGAGGGAGAGATATAAAGTTTTGTTTTAATTCCCGCCATGGCTTCTTCCATCTCACTTTCCTCTCCTCTCACTTCTCCTCCTCCTCCCCTACTCATCCTCCTCCTCCTCCTCCTCCTCCTCCTCCTCCTCCTCCTCCTCCTCCTCCTCCTCCTGCTCTTTATCCTCTTTCATACTCTCATTTTCCTTCCTCTCTTCCACTTTTAATTTTACTCTATGGTTTTCCTTCTCTTTGACTTTTCTTCGTTGTCATTATACTTCTTCTCCCTCTTTCTCCTTGTCATCATCATCATCATCATCATCATCATCATCATCATGTTGTTATTACGTTTTCATCTCCCTTAACACACAAGGCTCAGCTGATCTAAATGCTTTCTTCGCTTCATTGAAAAGTAATTGAAAAAGAGAGAAGGTAAGTAAAGATGTTAGAAATTAGTGAGCCAGTAGAGTATATGGCAGTCATATGAAACTCTCTTTTAAGAACACAATTTCTTTTGATCTATATATTGCATGGATTCGGGTTCTCTCTCTCTCTCTCTCTCTCTCTCTCTCTCTCTCTCTAATCTCAATAGGAAGTGGAAGGTGATGCAGTGTTCAGGTGTGTTTTCGTGACTCTATTGATAACTTGATAAGAATTCCGCACCGCCACTGGGAAAAGATACCCGTGAGAATCCGGCTTATCATCTTAGTGGCCTTGGAAAATAGTTCGAGAGAGAGAGAGAGAGAGAGAGGGAGAGGGAGAGGGAGAGGAAGGGAGGGAGGAGGGACAGGGAATCTCCAGAAAACTGTCTGTCGAGTAGAAATGGCACCAACTTTTATTTATTTGTTTGCTTGGCTGCTTCCTTCATTCACACTACGCGTCCTCCCCCGCTGCTTGGTGGCGCGAGAGGGAGAAAATGTCGGATGATCAAATACAGTTTTGTCATGGCTGGGGAGGGCTGGGTGGAGGGCTGGGTGGAGAGCTGGGTGGAGGGGTGGATGGTCATGGTGGTCAGGGTGGGGGAGGCTCTGCTACTTTTTCTTAATTTACGCAAATGGGGAGAGAGGGTGACGGCAGGCAATGAAAGAGGGGAAGGTAGGGGACTCTTCTCTTATTGCCACTGTGGGAAAAAAGTGTGTGTGTGTGTGTGTGAGAGAGAGAGAGAGAGAGAGAGAGAGAGAGAGAGAGAGAGAGAGAGAGAGAGAGAGAGAGAGGAATATCAAGAAAATCGTAATCAATATTAGTTTCTTCTTTAAAGCAGCGTTTTTTTTTTTTCTTAATTCTGAATTTTCATTTTAGTCATTCGTAGATAGATAATGAAGTATCGATCATGACCTAACCTAATAATAACAGTAACAACGAAGATAGTAGTAGCAACAACACCTGAAGCAGCAACAGTAATATTAACAACAGGAAAAAACAACAACAACAACAACAACAACAACAACAGTAGTAGCAACAGCAGCAGCAGCACCACCACCACCACCACCACCACCACCAACAACAACAACAACAACAACAACAGTAGTAGCAGCAGCAGCAACAGCAATACCACCACCTCCACCACCACCACCAACAACAACAACACCAACAACAACAGTAGTAGCAGCAGCAACAGCAATACCACCACCACCACCACCACCACCAACAACAACAACAACAACAACAACAACAACAACAACAACAGTAGCAGCAGCAATACCACCACCACAAACAACAACACTAATCTCACGATAGACAGAAGGAAGGAAGGAAGGAAGGAAGGCAACAAGGCCAGCGAAATAGAGGCCAAACAGGAATAGACCAGCATGCGGGGGGAGAGAGGAGAGAGGGAGGCAAATGGTACGCTTCGATTCCCTGCGTCTCGTCTGCTTCGGTTCAAAGACTCGAATACTTTGCGTAAACTTTAACTTTCACCTTCACTTGCTCCCTACAAAGCTGAGTGATCCTTCTTGGCGACGTCTTCAGCTGTCGTCGGACAAGAAGGAGGAGGAAGAGGAGGAGAGGGAGGATGAAATAGGCAGAACAGAAGAGGAAAGAGTAAAAAAAAAAGTGGATAACTAGAAAAACAAGCAGAGGAGAGAAGGGGAGGAAGAGAAAATTACAAAGCTTAAAAGAAATGAATATATAGAACAGAGAGAGAGAGAGACAGCGAGGAATGAGGAGGAGGTAAATTAGTAGATGTAAAAGAAGAAGAAAGTAAAAAGAAATAAGAGGATTAATGAAAGAAATATAAAGAAAGTCGATAACTGGAAGACAAGAGGAGGATGATAACCGGTGAACTGAAAATGGAGGAGGATGGAAAAGGACGGAAGATTGAATAGTCGGAAGAAAAGAAGGATGAAGGGAAAAGAAATGAGAGGAAAAACGAGATAGAAAAGAATGAGGAGGTGGATTAATGAATGAAGGAAATAGGAAAAGAGGAGATGATTGTTAATAGAAAGAAGAAAGAAAGCAGCAGAAAAAAATATAAGGGAGTGAAAGGAAGAGGAGGAGAAATAGAAAGAGAAAAAAGAAAAATAAGGAAAAAATGAAGAAAAAGAAGATAAAAGATAAAAGGAAGAACAGTAAACAGAACGGAATGATTGGTGGGGAAACAGAAACGAAAAGAGGAGGAGGAGGAGGAGGAGGAGGAGGAACAGCAGGAGTAAAAGAAGAACAGGGATACGAGGAGGAATAATAGTATTAGCGATAAAAGTCCTTTGTCGAGTTGAAGGAATTTGAATCTTCTCTGCACTGTCTGTCGAGTCCACTTACACACACACACACACACACACACACACACACACAGGAGGAGCGGAGGCAGGGAAGCAAGGTCTAGGAGTGGCTTGGGTTGATGTAGCCCAGCAATAATCTCGTTCTCGTCATTTTACGCGTGGCGCCTCCCTTTGACTGATGGCCAATGCTATTTTCTCGCTGTAAAGGGTCTCGGAAGCGGAAAATCTGACAGAAATCTTGAGTTCGGAGGGACAGGATAAACGCAGCCTGAAGGAGCCGCTGAGAGAGAGGAAAGGAGAGCGAGGAGGAGGAGGGAGAGTTAGTGTTTGAGAAAGACAAGGAAAGGAGAAACAGTATGACAGGTGAAGGAAAACAGAGGAGAATCAATTAACGTTAGAGTTGGAAAGAGAGAGAGAGAGAGAGAGAGAGAGAGAGAGAGAGAGAGAGAGAGAGAGAGAGAGAGAGAGAGAGAGAGAGAGAAGGATGAGAGGGTGAAGAAAGAAATGGAATGAACCAAGAGGATTAGGGATTTCACACAAGGCAAGGAAGTGAGCGCTCTTTCTCTCTCTCTCTCTCTCTCTCTCTCTCTCTCTCTCTCTCTCACACACACACACACACACACACACACACACACACACACACACACACACACACACACACACGTGAGCCTTTCACTTCCCAGTACAAGCAAATAAAGAAAGCAAGAAAAGCAAAAGAAAAACATTACAAAAAGATGCCTTTTTCCGCAAGGCACGAATTTTCACAAGGGAAGCGGAGGAAGGAGAGGCGCTGTGGGAGAGGCGAGGGCGAGGGGCACAGGAGGAGGAGGCAGGCAGGTGGGCGTCGTTCTGAGGTGAAAATTGGACTTGATATTAAAATCCTTGTGACCAATTTCCGTACGGCGAGAGGGAGTGGCCGGGGAAATAGGTTTTGACAAGGAGCGGCTCTTGGAAATATTGAACGAGGAGCGAATACAACATAATGCATCTATGTACTAAGAGAGAGAGAGAGAGAGAGAGAGAGAGAGAGCGTGCGTGTCTGTGTTTGTTTAAAGATTCATTATGTTGTTTGTTTATTACCCGAGTGGTCCCCAAACACCAGAGTGGCCCACAGACCTCTTTGTGCTACTCATGTTTGCCTTCCCGCCACCACCGTGGCTGGCAGGGAGGTTGTCCGGTGATTATCTTGTTTGTGCCTTTATAAGAAGTTCTGAAACTCACATTAAAAAAGTTGAACATCAATCAGAATTAGATCTACCATCTACAGGGATCAGCTAGTAAAGTGAAGAGTTAATGTGGCAACTACTCACCTGTTTAGCTGCAGACTTTGGAACGAGTAGTAACACTGCATGTCATCTATTGGTAAACTGTCGAATACTGTAATCTGATCGCTGCGCTGTGACATCTGGCGAAATATTTCTAAACTGAACACTATTCTTTTACTGACAAACTTTTGAACTAATTTATCAACTGTAGTGATATCTGGCGACGAGTCTCTATACCTCTAATAATTGTAAATCGGTGAAGCAGCTTGTCTCTAGTGACGAGCCATCATAACATTGTACATCTGCTCAGCGTGAAGATTGAAACATTGATATTAGCGCCTCTGCATGATTTATTACAACTGGGACAACATAATTTCGACTTCAACTTGGGGAAAACACTCATGTGGAAATCCTGGCTTTTGTGCGCTTAAAGGCTGGAAAGAAAGCACTTATGGAATACAAGATGAAATTAATATAACAGAGATAGACAGAGAGAAAGAATAAAAGTTTATATGAATCTTGTAAACTTTTTTGTTGATCGTTTCCTCAGTCGTTCTGTGTTGAAAATATTTACTGATTGGGAAGGAGAGCAGAGAGAAGTGTGATGAGCGTGTGTGGTGACAGGGTGACTGGAGAATTAAAAGAGTGAGTGATGTATTGCAGTGAGTCAGTAAGTGTGATTGTTAGGGAGATAGAAGAGAGCGTGAGTCAATGAGTGAGAGAGTCAAGATGGAGGAGAGAATGTAGAGTGTTAGGAAGAGAGAGTGAGCGAGTGAAGGAACCAAAAAAGTGAGAGAAGGAGATAGGGTAGTAAGAGTTGCTGCGTTGTGGTATTTTGAGCATTCTCTCTCTCTCTCTCTCTCTCTCTCTCTCTCTCTCTCTCTCTCTCTCTCTCTCTCTCCAATATTCGCCCTGCTGGGGATATTTACAATATTATCTCACACTCCCTTGAGAAGCGCTGCTCGAGCAAGAAATATATCTTTACTATAAATTTTTCGTGTCTTGTGAGGTTCTCCTTCCCTCCTTCCCTCCTTCCCTCCCTTCCCTCACTCTTCTACCCATTTCCATATCCCTCCCTATTCTCCCTCCCTCCGTCTCCCTCTCTCCCTCTCCCTCTCTCCCTCCTGTGTGGTCTTCCCCATCCCTCCCTTCTCCTTCCCCTTTCCTATCCCCTCCATCTCCTCTTTCCCCTTCTTCCTCCTTCTCTCCCTCTCTTACCTTCTTCTTTATGCCCTCTATGGAGCAGTAACTCTACCTCCTCCTCCTCCTCCACCTCCTCCTCCTCCTCCTCCTCCTCCTCCTCCTCCTCCTCCTCCTCCTCCTCCTCCTCCTCCTCTACCTCTACCTCTACCTCCTTTTCTCATCATCTTCCTTCTTTTCTATCGCCTCCTCGTACTCCTCCTCCTCCTCCTCCTCCTCCTCCTCCTCCTCCTCCTCCTCCTCTCTCGTTTAGTGCTTTTTTACTACGAAAAGTTCAGGAATTTGTCTCTCTTCAGTATTTTGTAAAGGAGGAGAGGTGCCTATTGGAAAGGATTTACCCTAAGCAGTTAAGACTATTTGTAATCTCTCTCTCTCTCTCTCTCTCTCTCTCTCTCTCTCTCTCTCTCTCTCTCTCTCTCTCTCTCTCTCTCTCTCTCTCTATCTATCTATCTATCTATCTATTTATCTATCTATCTATCTCAACGTTTATTACTTATTTATTTATTTTTCTATATATACCTCTATTTGTTTTCTATTTACCTACTTATATATCTTTTTGTCTTCCTACCTGTTTTCTTTCTTTTCTCCTGCATTTTTATTTATTATTTATCTGCTATTCTTTTCTTTCCATCTATCCATATATCTTTCTTTTATTTCATTTCATTATCTAATTCATCATCAATAAACATCTATCAATAGATTTACAAAACCTAACCCACGTATCTATTCACTATACCCACCCATAGATAGATACATAGCCATACATACAAGACCCTTTCCTCTATCAACCAACCAATCGCAAAGTAACACTACTTGTCACACCTCACCGCTGCCCACCTCCCTTCCGCAGCCTCCAGCAACACCATGGATACTGACGGCCTGAAGAGAACAACAGCGGTGCTCTCCTTCGATACCGTGACGCGGGGGGACATGGGCCACTACCTCTGCATTGCCAGCAACTCCGTCCCGCCCACCAAGAGCAAGAGAATGGTGCTCAACGTGCGATGTGAGTGTGGACGTGTTACTGACTGTGGAAGGTATTTGTGGTATAGTAGTAGTAGTAGTAGTAGTAGTAGTAGTAGTAGTAGTGGTAGTGGTAAAGGTAGTGATAGTGGTAGTGACAGTAGTAGTAGTTCTAGTTGTTGTTATTGTTCTTCTTGTTCTTATTATTGTCCTCATAAGAAATAGATGTAGTAAAAGCATATAAAAAGAGAAGAGATAGAAGAAATATAGTGAAAGAGTGCATAGTAGATAACAGATGGAGGATGACGAAGAAAAGTAAGAGGAAGAGATGGGCTGGAATAATGCGAGCAGTAGTAGTAGTAGTAGTAGTAGTCGTTGTTGTTATTGATGTTTTTGTTGTTGTAAGAGGAAGAGGAAGAGAAGTAGCAATAGTACTAGTGACAACAGTGGCAGTAGCAGCTATATTTAATGATTGGAAGTAGTAGAAGTCATAGTAGTAGTAGTAATAGTAGTAGTAGTAGTAGTAGTTGTTGTTGTTGTTGTTGTTGTAGTAATACCAGCAGCAGCAATGATATGTGTTACACAAAACATTTATCTTAATAGAATATGACTAATATACCAAGGATCAAAATAAGACGGACCAGATGTGTAGCACGTAGAGATAAGCAACTCAATATTACGTACAGCACACTCCTGCCCATAAGAAGTGTATGAGGGACGAGCGAGGAAGGTTTGATGTTTTCTCAGTGTAGTACTCGTGTCTGAAAGTTGTGGAGGGCAACAGTGGGAAGTATCTGTAGGGAAAGTGTGGTGAGTGTAGGGTAGAGGTGCGGAAAGTTTGATGAGAGAGTGTGGTGAAACGTGTGTGTGTGTGTGTGTGTGTGTGTGTGCAGGTATGGAGGAAGATGTTGAGTCTGTGAAAAAGCAGGTGTAAGTTTGTAAGGTATGGGAGCAAGACAGGTGTGTGTGTGTGTGTGTGTGTGTGTGTGTGTGTGTGTGTGTGTGTGTGTGTGTGTGTAGGAGTCAAGAGATACATAGAGGAGAAAAAAACAAAAAAATACTAAGAAAAAGCAGGAATACCACTAGAAAAGAATACAGATAAAGATAGCTTAGCCTAAAAACTGATGAAAAAAGAACAGAAAGAAGAACGTACACAGGAAATGGAAGTGAGGGCGAGAAGATAAAAAAAAATACCTGTAAAAATAAAGAAAACAATTAAGGAAGAAGCAAAACAGGCAAGATGTGGCAAATTTTCTGTGTTGTTGGTTGAGAGTTAACACACGCTCTCTCTCTCTCTCTCTCTCTCTCTCTCTCTCTCTCTCTCTCTCTCGCTCTCGCTCTCACTCTCATTCTCATCGTTTTCTTCATCCATTAATCTCCTAACACCCTTTCCCCCTTATCGGAGTCCCGCGACCACCACGCTGTAACTTCACACAAACTTTTACTTCACTCTCCTCCTCTCTCTCTCTCTCTCTCTCTCTCTCTCTCTCTCTCTCTCTCCTTCCTTAACACATATTCGCTTACCTTTTTCAGTCTTTTCTTTTCTCCCACACTCACTGCTTCCACCTTTTACTCCTCCTCTTTCTCACACTTTTGCAATCTATTTTCCTCTCACGTATCTCTCTCTCTCTCTCTCTCTCTCTCTCTCTCTCTCTCTCTCTCTCTCTCTCTCTCTCTCTCTCTCTCTCTCTCTCTCTCTCTCTCTCTCTCTCTCTGTCTCTGTCTCACACACACACACACACACACACACACACACACACACACACACACACACACACACACACACACACACACACACACACACACACACACACACACAGGTAAAGATACACTCCCTTCACACTTCTCTTCTTACATGTAGATCGTGAGCCTGCCGTCTTCGTGAGTCACCAGATGATCGGCGCCTACCTCGGGGACTCCATTCACCATTAACTGCACTGTGAAGGCGTACCCCCGGCCTGTAGTCTTCTGGCAGGACAGCACTGGCAAGATCATCATTTCAAGTCAGTGGGCAAATTGTTATGTTTTGTTTCACCTCTCTCTCTCTCTCTCTCTCTCTCTCTCTCTCTCTCTCTCTCTCTCTCTCTCTCTCTCTCTCTCTCTCTCTCTCTCTCTCTCTCTCTCTCTCTCTCTCTCGATTTTCATTCAGTGACAAAGGTTTTATGATTTTTCTCCTCTTCCTCCTCCTTTCCTTTTTCCTTCTCTATCTCTCTCAGCTTTTCCTTCAGTGACGAATCTTCTCAGTTTCTTTAGTAGTATATATGTATATGATAACCATATAGTATGCTCCACAATCCTTCTTTAATTTCTTTCCTAATTTTTGGTAAGTGAATATCCTTACTGTATCCTCTACCTTCGTCTTTTATCCTCTCAATTCTTAGTGAGTGGCGATCCTTTCTCAATCTACACCCCCCTCCCTTCCTCTTCTTTTTCTACTTTTTTTTTCTGGCGACTGGCAAACCTTAGATCATCTTGGCAACTCTTTCGACTGCTCTGTTCTCTTCTCTTGGGCTTGAGTGTGTACCTTATAATAATCGTCCTTCTCCCTTTTCCACTCCTTCCTCTTGAGTTTTTGAGAGTTAAAAAACAGAAGCAAATAAAATAAATGGACGAATATTTTTTTCACCTGAGAACGCACAAAAAGAGATATACATGAAAGAAGCAAATAGATATATATGAAATAAACATATATATTTAGTACATATAATTGATAACACTCTTGACTGTGCATAACAACAAAGTGCCTCCTCCCATGTAGAAATAAACTTATGAAACAGATGTACAAACACAAATGCTCCTTCTTCTTCTTCTTCTTCTTCTTCATCATCTTCATCCCCGCCTCAATAAGCCCTTAACCATTATCACCAGTAACTCATAATCCTGTCTTTTGTACATATAAGTAATGACATCTTCTATTTCTCTCTCTCTCTCTCTTCTCTCGATTCACAAACACTGGTACTCAAGTATTCTAAATATTCTAAGCTACCAACCCTTAATTTCTCCCTTGCCTTCCTTTGCCGCATCCTTCGTTTTGTGGCGTGGCGTCCCTCAGATGATCGGTTCCACGTGAAGGAGATGCTGGTTGGCTACAGTCCGCCTGAAATCTTGACGATGCTGACCATATCTGACATCAAGGCGGAGGATTTCACCACCTACCGCTGCAACGCCTCCATCGACAACGACAAGACGAGGGAGAAGAGCCTGGCCGTGCAGCTGAGCGGTGAGAGAGCGAGAGAGAGAGAGAGAGAGAGAGAGAGAGAGAGAGAGAGAGAGAGATTTGTTTGTGGATGCTGAAAATATGTTCTAACTCCAGATATTTTTAACAGTAAATTCTCTTTATCCATCCATCCTTCCTTACTTACTTTCTCTTTCCCTCTTTCATTCCTCCAGTTACTCACTCGCTCAACCTTTCACTTACTCACTCCATCACATGTATCGATACACAATCACCTTTTTATTCCCACACTCGTTCAAAATACTTTGACTCGTTTACTCAATCCCACTCGCTAACATTCCTCTCCATTCACTCACTCATTCACTCATTCGCTCACACTTTCACTTATTCATCCACTCACTAATCTTTCCACCCACGATCATTCCCTCACTCCCATTTTCATTTATTCATTACCTCACATAGCTGTCCATCTATTGTCTATCTCACTCACATGCTGACGTCACATGGCTCCATTACTTCATCCCCCGTTACTTCGTCCCCTCAATTAGCTATCCATCCATTGTCTATCTCACTCACATGTCTCCCTTTTGCTGGCGTCACATAGCCCCGTTACTTCGACACTTTCACTTAATCAATTCCTCAGTCTCTCCTCACTCTTACTGATTCTTCTTCCCACCACAGAGATCTCGCGACCTTCCACCGAGTCTTCCGTCATCTTCAAAGGTGAGGTGTGTGTGTGTGTGTGTGTGTGTGTGTGTGTGTGTGTGTGTGTGTGTGTGTTTGCGTTTGTAACCCTCACCACATATATTTGTTTTCCTTCCTGTTCTTCCATCCCACTTTCTCTCTCTCTCTCTCTCTCTCTCTCTCTCTCTCTCTCTCTCTCTCTCTCTCTCTCTCTCTCTCTCTCTCTCTCTCTCTCTCTCTCTCTCTCATAACCACCTCTCTCACCACTGCCACTACCACTCCCACCTACTTATCCCTCCTCCTCCTCCTCCTCCTCCTCCTCCTCCTCCTCCTCCTCCTCCTCCTCCTCCTCCCCCTCTCCTCCCTGCTGGCGTAACACATGCAATACTGTGATGCAACATACCCATTCGCCCAGCTGCGTTGCCTTACCTGCATGCAACACCTGAGTGATGGACCCCACCTCACCTGCGGTCTAATTAACTTGTTGACTTTCTTACTTTTTTTCACTTTTTTCATTTATATTTTTTTTTGCGGTAGTGTGTGTGTGTGGGGGGGGGTTGTGTGCTGATTATTGTTTTTTTTTTCTTATTGTTATGTTAGTATTCTTTTTTTTAATCGTTTGTTGCGTTTCTTTTGGGTAAAATATTAAGATGGTTAATTACTTGAAAGGAATTATTATGTATTATTGTCTGAAGTGTTTAGTAGCAGTAGGCATGTGTAGTAGTCGTGTGTGTGTGTGTGTGTGTGTGTGTGTGTGTGTGTGTGTGTGTGTGTGTTGACATTTATTTTTTCTTTAAGACTTTGCTTTTGCCTTTACTTTTCAGTTTCTTTGTTTCATTCATTCATATTTTTTTTCTGAAGTATATAATGGTCGACTAAAACATTAACAGTAGAAGAAAAACAAGAGATATTAGATGTTAGTTGTTTGTCCTCCTTCTGTCATCCTTATTGAGTCACACACACACACACACACACACACACACACACACACACACACACACACACACACACACACACACACACACACACACACACACATACACACGCAAGGAGACACAGCAAGAAATCATACAAAAGAATAAGTCAAACACACATAAAAAAAATTGATCTTACACACCACAGCAGACTATTGGATTACAGCACTGAGAGAAGCCGTATGTGCGCCAAAAAGATTTAAAAAAGAGACGTATTTGTAAAGAGGAAAGCATTATAGAAGTAATGATAAAAAAAACGGAACACAAGAAAATCAAGTTGCAATACTCACATCAACAGTGAATGAAATAAAAAAAAAATTAAGCACACACACACACACACACACACACACACACACACACACACACACACACACACACACACACACACACACACACACACACACACACACATACACTAGCAAAAAAACAATGCACACACACATAGACACATAACATCATAACACCTCTCTCTGCTCAATTAAATACACACACACACACACACACACACACACACACACACACACACACACACACACACACACACACACACACACACACACACACACACATAGCAGCGTAACACCTCCCTCCACCTGTCCTACCCGTAACTTCTTTTCTTCCAGTGGCCCGCCAACCGAAAAACTTGCAGAAGCCCATGTCCAAACAAAAGCAAATTAACGGGATTGGTGACCGGTACGAGAAACCGACTCACCTCGCCCCCGGCTTCCCAGGTAACCCCAAATAGCCCAGGTGTAGATTCCGGGACTAGTGTGAGAGGACGGAGACGAAAGGAGGGAATAGGGAATGTAAGGTATGATATTTAGGATGAAGGAAGCGACGGAAAGAGAAAAAGGGTAAAGAATAGAAGATAAGGATTGGGAAAAGTGACAGAGGGAAAGAGGAAAGAATGTGTGAAGGATGGAATAATGAATTAGAAAAGAAAGGAAATGAAAAGTAAAAGAGGAGAAGAATGGGGAACAAGAGTAAGGGAGAGAGCATAAGAAACAGGAACAGAAGAACAGTCAAGGGAAGAGAGATGTGAAAGAAGAGGCAGAAAAGGAAATAAAAGGAAGGAAGAGGCAGTGGCTAGGAAAAATGCATAAAAAGAAAACAAATCCGGCAAGGAAAAACTATAAAAGGTGAAAGCGGGAAAGAAGGAAGAGTAGAAAAGTAAGATGAAATAATTAAGGAAGGAAAGAGAAAGAAAATTCATAAGAGCTTAAAGGAGAGACTGAGGAAGGATGAGAACAGAAAAAAAAGGAAAAGAAAAAGTAAAACTAGTTTCTAAAAGTGGAAATAGATGAGATGGAAAGTGATACTGGATACAAAAGAGGAAAGACTAAAGTGTGGAAAATTAAAAAGTCTTTGGGAATGTAAAAATAAGAACGGGATGATTATCAACAAAACATCACTGGTTTTCTTCCGAGAAGTGCTCAAGACGCGCTCATATTCCCAGACTTGTACTGTAACATTCTCAATGGTAAAGTTGAGCTCCCAACATTCCAACCTCAAGATTTCTCCCGTGAAATTTCTTGGATAAATCATATTACATTTGCCTTGGGAAGTTGGTCATGGAAGAATTATCTTGGCTGAATTTTTTATTAAGGTTTCTTGGATCATATTCTGTAGCTCTGCGCGCACCTCCATTATTTCAAAAAGGCTCTGCTCAAAGTTACTTGTGTTTTTAAAGATGCTTTTAAGGCTCTAGTGATAGATCTGCTTAGGAACTGGCATCAAAGTGGTCCTTTTTGTTGCCCTTGACCAGATTTCTCCTTTTACATAAAAAAAAAGATTAACGAGGTTTCCATATTATTGACAAGAGAAACATTCTTTACAACTCCTTAAAATTTCTGTGGTCTTTGAAAATAGTTGTAGTGAGAGAGCAAAGCGTTCCTAAACACGGGTCCTTCTTGAGTCAAATTTACATCGAAGTGACAATATTTAAGATTCTCTGTGTGACTTTGAGAACTTAGAATCATTCCCCGTAGAGTCTCCTCCTACAGCAATGAGATGACAGACAGCTAAGCCACGTGCTGAGCAACGGCTGGTTCTGCTTTACTGTGAAGGAGAAACTAAAGTGAAATATTAAGACGAAGGAGGAAACATCTCATATGCTTGCTTCTTAAAAGAAAAAAAAGTCCCGAAAAAGTATTATGGTCAGTTTAGCAATTATTTCTTTAGCATTTTTTAGTACAACTCGACGAGAATACTTAACTTCTGACTTTTTCTCTCTTGTTTATTTATTTATTTTTTTCATGTAGTATTCCAATGTGCGTCTTCTCTATCTTTATCTGACTTGCCACCCTCTCTCTCTCTCTCTCTCTCTCTCTCTCTCTCTCTCTCTCTCTCTCTCTCTCTCTCTCTCTGGCATGATTCCTCGATGTTCAGAGTTTAAAGTCCAATTGCTGATCACTGGTGTATGTTTTGTGGTCTCCGTGTTGCCTCCTCACTTCCATGTTTTATTTCTCTCAAACTTCAGAATCTGTATTTTTTTTTTTCTCTCTCTCTCTCTCTCTCTCTCTCTCTCTCTCTCTCTCTCTCTCTCTCTCTCTCTCTCTCTCTCTCTCTCTCTCTCTCTCTCTCTCTCTCTCATTCCAGTGATGCCTTCAATTATCGAGTTTTATTTTCCTTTTCCTCTTAGCCTTCCTCATATTCTTCCTTATTTTCATTATCATCAACGTCTTTTCTTTTCTTCTTCTTCTTCTTCTTCTTCTTCTTCTTCTTCTTCTTCCTCTTCTTCTTCTTCTTCCTGGTATTTTCTTCCTCCTCCTCCTCCTCCTCCTCCTCCTCCTCCTCCTCCTCCTCCTCCTCCTCCTCCTCCTCCTCCTCCTCCTCCTCCTCCTCCTCCTCCTCCTCCTACTACTACTACTACTACTACTACTACTACTACTACTCCTACTACTACTACTAATAATAATAATAATAATCTACTACTACTACTACTACCACTACTATTATGTGACTTACTCTCGTGCATACAGTCTTTTTATCTCTCTCCTTACATGTATTGTCACTTTATTATTGAACTGCGTAGCCCGCCTTCTTATTAGGCAGGTGAAGGACACAAGAGGAAGGACAGAGAAAAGAGAGGCTGGATGAGAAAGAATAATGGTGATAACTCTCTGTCGGTGGAGGGGAAGGTATAAAATTAAAGAAGAATGGGAGGGACGAGAATGAAAGGGAAAGATGGAAGGGAAAAGAACAGAAGGGGTAGGTTAATGGAGGAAAAGGAGATAAGGAACGAAGAATAGAATGAGAGAGATGAGTATGAAAAAGAATGAAAAGCAAAGGGAAAGAAAAGAAGTAGTTTGGTGTAAATGGAGAAAGAGAGGGTGGGAAAAAAAGGAATAAGGTGGGAAGGATGAGTATGAAAGGGAAGAAGAAAAAGCAAAGAGAAAGAACAAGATGTGAATGGAGGGAGGGAGGGATGGGCGGAGGAATGAGGTGGGAGGGATGAGTGTGGGATAAAGAAGGCACAAGGGAGTCAAGGAGGGAGAGAAAAGATCCATGGAGGGCGTGGCGTTCCTTCATTCTCCTTCAGGCTCACTCAAAACTCACAACTCTTTGCAATATATTCAGAAACGCTTCTCTCTCACCTCGACCATTTTCAAGGACCACAGAGACGTTTAGCCGAGTTCTAAAGAGTATTTGTCCTGTTGGTAATGCAGAAAACTTGTTAACATGTCACTATAATTACAGAAACACCCTTAAAAACCCGTGTCACTTAAACTAGAGACCTTTGGAAATAGTGAAGGTGAGGCGCGGAAGTGTTTCAGAATATAGGCCATATCTCTCAACTTGGAGGAATACCGCTATGTTTTTGAGACTCGTTGCTATTGTACAGCATCGAGATCAGACTTAGAAAATGTGTAAGATGGTTGATAGTAATGACAGACACACGAGTCTCCTCCATGCAGCGAACAAAGCCGTGCTCTAGCGCCCTTTCAGTAATAGAACGGAGAGTAAAAGATAGACTAAGATAATGTAAGTTAAATAATAGGAAGAATAATTATAAGTAAAGTATGACTGTTAGTAAAAATTCTAAGGAAAGTCACATGTTATATACCTATTAAGGGAACATCAAATTGAACAAAGAAAATTCGAAGGTATAGAATAGGACAATATACATTAAACAGATAGCAATTAGAGCTCAACTTAGATATATAATATGGAAAGCAAAGTACATCAGGTATAAAGAATAATAACAGAACATCAAAAAGAGAGAGAGAGAGAGAGAGAGAGAGAGAGAGAGAGAGAGAGAGAGAGAGAGAGAGAGAGAGAGAGAGAGAGAAACACTATACAGCATAAGCACCATAGATCAGAAAACAACACAAAAGAACACCAATAAAAACAAGGCATGATAAAAGCAAGGCAAGGCACATGAGACAATAATAAAAGCAGCCCCTGACGCAAGCCCTTGACGGAGATGAGAGTTTTCACTTTGACTAGAATACAGAATATTACCCCGGGTCTAAGGGTGAGCGAGGGCAATATTAGTCTTGGCGGGAGAGCAATACATCATCGGCGACTCCGGGTAATCTCAGGCGCTGGAGGAGGGAGGCGGGAAGAGATATATAGAGCGGGAGGAATATATGGGGTCATTACACTGAGGCTAGACACTCGCAGGGGAACCACCCACCACCGCCACGTCTTGAAGGGGCTTGAAGGGTGACTGTCAGAGAGAGAGAGAGAGAGAGAGAGAGAGTTGCACCTTCCATCGAATGCAAAAAGGTATACAAGTCTCAAGTTACGCATGCACACATCCCTCCCTCTTTCCACCCCTCCTTCCCTCGTGCCACCCTGAGAGCGCAGTGTGTAGAGTGCATGAGTGTTGTCTGGGTGCATCGTGGACTCCCTGATGCTTCTTACAATAGATAACGTACGTACGATGATTATGTGTATTGTAAATTTGTTAGCGCTATCTCTCTCTCTCTCTCTCTCTCTCTCTCTCTCTCTCTCTCTCTCTCTCTCTCTCTCGTGTTGTGTATATATATATATCCATGTATTAAAATCCCTTAAAATTTGTCCCTTCCCTTCCCCAAAATTTAATAACTTTTCGAAAAACGCCTTCACTCGAATTTTTGTATCTGCTTTTTTCTTTATTTTTCTTTGTTATTATGTATTTTTATCAATATTTCATTTTCCATATTTGCTGTTTTTTGCAAAGTTTTTTTTTTCCTTTTTATTAAACGAATGAGTGTGTTGCATTTTCCGTGTATTGCGTGTGTGCGATTTTTATGACTTAAGTATTCGCGCGTGTGTGCGTGCGCGTGACACACACACACACACACACACACACACACACACACACACACACACACACACACACACACACACACACACACACACACACACACACACACACACGGTTTTTTGTCCATACCTTATTTTTACTTTGTGTGTGTGTGTGTGTGTGTGTGTGTGTGTGTGTGTGTGTGTGTGTGTGAGTGCGAGTGCGAGTTCGTGTACATTTTATAACCCATGTAAGCGTGTTTTCCTGCTTTACGTGCACATTACCATATCCACACACGTGCACTTCTTTCTCTCTGTGTAAGCATCGTCCTGAGCCTCTTGTGTATCAGTACGTTTGTCTTCTCATGTACGCGTCATAATACCTTGTGGTCTTCATATACGTCCACTTATGCACACTTCATAATACCTACCCGTGTAACTTTTTCCTCTCAAATGTATGTCCGTACACACAGTTATGCGTTCACGTGTGCTTTCATTTGTCCTTCGTGTACGCATATGTTTTTAGTTAGACATGAGAATTATGAACCCGTGTGTGTGTGTGTGTGTGTGTGTGTGTGTGTGTGTGTGTGTGTGTGTGTGTGTGTGTGTGTGTGTATCTTTGTACTATGTTTCATGTCACAACTAATCCTAAGCACTTTTCATATCTCTCTCTCTCTCTCTCTCTCTCTCTCTCTCTCTCTCTCTCTCTCTCTCTCTCTCTCTCTCTCTCTCTCTCTCTCTCTCTCTCTCTCTCTCTCTCTCTCTCTCTCTCTCTCTCTCTCTCTCTCTCTCTCTCTCTCCACGTGTAGCGCGAGGGAGGTGAGAGGGGAGGAGGCGCCTCACTCACTTGGTAAATTAATCAGTAAATTACCTTAATTAAGCCAAGGGGCGGGGCAGGTGAGGAGTGAGTCACCTTGGCAGTCATTAGAGGGACGCGCGGCACGGAACGGAAATATCACATGAAACGGAGGAGCTTTTTGGTAATGAAGTGTTCACTGTACCGCCCAAGTACCCCTCACACACACACACACATACTCACACACACACACACACACACACACACACACACACACACACACACACACACACACACACACACACAGGCATCACATCTTCACATTGCTGTTATTATTATTGTCAATCTTATTGTTATTATTGCGCGCGTTGCTTTTCATCTTGTTAAGTGTGTGTGTGTGTGTGTGTGTGTGTGTGTGTGTGTGTGTGTGTGTGTGTGTGTGTGTGTGTGAGTGTGTTCAGTAACGTGTCCTCGAGTAATGATGAAGATTCAGGACTTTTGTTGTAAAAATGTGTGTGTAAATTGATAGTTAATTAATACGTACTTGTGTTGCGTTTCCACGTCACCGAATGATGATGATGATGATAAATACAGCAACAGCAAATAAGATGATAATAATTATCTTTATTATTATCATAATTGTCACAATATTGCGTTAATAAGGAATAGAAATAACATTGTAATTTTTCCCTTTTTTCATCTTTTTAATTAATTTGAGTGAAACGTTGAAAAGAAAGAGGGAAAATATATGGAATTGTTTTTAATGAGTTGGTACTTAGTGTCTACAAAACCTAGACTGACTGTTCGAGCGGTGTGTGTAGTGTAAGTTAAGAGAAATACGATAAAAAAATCACATAAAAATTTGCTTATTCTTTCTACAAAGTAGCAGTAGTAGTAGTAGTAGTAGTAGTAGTAGTAGTAGTAGTAGTAGTAATAACAGCTGCAGTTGTAATAATAGTAGTAATAGTAATAATAGTAGCGGTAATAATAATAACTACAGCAACAACAACATTTGAATTGTCAAGAAACAGTTTCCATTGTGTTACTGAAACGAAATATCTTTTTATGCCAAGTTATCGAGAATATTCAACCGAAAACTGTTGAGCATGACCGTGCATATCTCTATTATCAGTGCCTAAAAATCGGGTGTTTTTATCAGTGTGTATTAAATACATAATACGAATATGATAATGTATGTTATACTTAATATTTACGCATATTATATTTGTAGGTAGAAGAATTTATTGACTTGATTTCTCCTTTCAGATATTTTCTCACAACCGAGCCACGGCCTTCCTAACTATGGGCAGGGTCCGCCAGCCTCCTCCAGCAACCAATCATGGAGCTGTACAAACCTTCTCTATCTTCTCATTGGATGGTGGCTCCTCCCTGGGGCGGTGAGGGGCGCGGCAGCATGATG
>NC_059303.1:14380708-14398208 GCF_017591435.1 Portunus trituberculatus | reverse complement strand
GGGGTAGTGCGGTTGTGATCGCGGTCGTGAAGCACACCCCAATAATTTGGTGGGATTTGCGCATGTTAATGACTTTTTACTATAGACAGTCTCTTTTTTATACATACGCCTTATCAAAGCAGGCTAAGTCATCCCGATAAAGCACAGAGACTGCTGTCATCCCGTGAGTCAAGCATCACGAGGTAGCTGTTTCCATGACACACAGAGTACGGCGTGAAGCGGTAAGAAAGATTAACCGATGAACGGAAGGTGAAAACATCTAATTTGCAGAGATTCACCTTTCCTTGGTTGGCAATGAATGAGTTTCCATGAGGGTGTCTTTTTTTATAACGACTACTTAAAGTTTTATACCGCCGTCGTGTATTACTACGAAGACGATCACCACAAATACTTTCTTGCTGCCACAAGGCCAATGACACTTTTACGATCGTCGGGCTGAAGCAGCTGCCAGGTGTAAACTCTCTCCTGTCAGATGTCGCCACTTCGCCTCTGCCAGGGCGGTCATCACTACTACGTTAATCAAATGTACCTACGCTAAAGTGACTCGTACATGTGCCTTAATTGTCTACATTTGGCACCAAAGCATATTTTTGCTAATTAGGCGTCGGTCTTAGACATGTTCTACCACAATACTATCCTTGTCTGACTTTTTAAGATGTTATTTCTGGAAGACAATGACATTCCTGCTAGTCGTTATATTAGCAACTAATTCATTTTCTCCCAGCTTAGTATCGAGAAATATTTATGCGGGATAACCTTTGTGAAAAATAACTTTAAAAACTTTGCCAACCACTCGCTCATCATCTACTCGTCCATCACTTGAGGAAACTCGTCTCACTTCGCCTCCCGTCCAAGTTTGGTCACTATGAGAGTGCGTCACAAGACCCTAAGTAAGGTATTATTATCAACCCAGAGCTTCAAGAGGAGACAATAAATTTAAAAGAAAGGAAATGTTTATCAATGATGTAACTATCAACTTACTTTATTTATTTTTTATTAATTCTTTTTTACCTTTACACAATACTTTACCCTTTCTAATGTTATCTTGTGTAGCCATTTCAGAGTGAATGACGTGCTAACCATTTCAGAGTGAAGGACACGTTAACCATTTCAGAGTGAATGACATGATTCTCTAACATAGAAAGTGAGACAATAACTTGAGTGTATTGGTTTTCCTATAAGCACTTCCATTCATGGTTACTTGGAGTATTCTTGGGGATCTGATCGTGTGTGAAACTTTCTAATAGTACAATAGCGCGGTTTTCCTGATAATGGAACTCAATCAAAAATTAATATTCAGTTGAGAGAGAGAGAGAGAGAGAGAGAGAGAGAGAGAGAGTGTCAGCATGCCAACTATGATATTGGACACTGATGACATTGAAAGCCGATATTGTAATAAGCTTCCTGTAGGTGACGAGAGAGAGAGAGAGAGAGAGAGAGAGAGAGAGAGAGAGAGAGAGAGAGAGAGAGAGAGAGAGAGAGAGAGAGAGAGAGAGAGAGAGAGAGAGAGAGAGAGAGAGAGAGCGCTTCATGCTCCTAAAATCTTGACTAAAAACTCTTGAGAAAGGGACGATAATGAAAGTTAATGACTCCCTACTCTTCCTCCCGCTCTCCCTACCCCCTCTGCTCTCCCTTCTCCCAGTCTCTTCGCTCTCCTCCTCCCTACTCCCGTATTCCTCGCTCCCTTCTTCCCTCCCTCCCAACCTCCTCCACTCTCTCTCTCTCTCTCTCTCTCTCTCTCTCTCTCTGGTTCCCTGCATAACTTTCATAGTCGCCTCTTCTTCAGTAAATCTCCTGTTAATTTTGACTTTATACTTTCGGTTCAAGGCAGAAAGATTCAAGATAGAAAAAATAAGTTAAAGAAAAATATTATGTAAAAACCAAAAGATCCTAGATTCATTTTTTTTTTTTTTTTTCTAATTTAAAACCCACATGTATTTTTTTCTCCAACGTCATACATCTCCATTTATCTAAAACTATTAGTTCAGTTTCATTTTCGTCCCCGTTTTGGGCAGCGCATCTTTTATTTACCCATTTGTCTTCAGTATTATGATGAAACTTTCCATCCATTCATATATATTGAACTTATTTTTTTCACTTTTTTCAACTGCAGTTTCGATTATATTTGTTCGTTTTTTGTTAGTGTTTTAAGTTTGTTGGAAAAGGGTCAGGAGGTACTGGCCGGAGGGAAGGAGGAGGAAAGGCGGCGGGAAATTATGAGCGGGAGAGAAGAATAATGAGACTAACTTTGCCAAAGGAGGGAGTGTGTTAAAAAAAGGAAGAGTAAGATGCGAAGGAGAGGGTGAAGGAAAGGACACACACACACACACACACACACACACACACACACACACACACACAGAGAGAGAGAGAGAGAGAGAGAGAGAGAGAGAGAGAAACTCGATATAACACACACACACACACACACACACACACACACACACACACACGTACACACAAAAAGGAAAGAGAACTAGTTAGTCGTCCCTCTACACGGTCCCCACACATCGTCCTTGGCAGTCTCTCCAAACTCATGTCGACCTGAAAATGACCCCCTCCCTCCATCCCCTTCACTTCCCCATCTACTCTCCCCTCACCGAGTGGCGCCCTCTCTCCTCTCTCCCTCGCCCTCACTCTCTCATTACCATACGAGCCACATTTCCCAGGTCGCGTGTTTCACCTCTCGCGGCCTCCAGTAAGGTAATCTGCAGCTTGTGGCCTCGTTCGCCTGTTTCCCGGTGCTTTTCAGGGAGGTAAAACTTGATTAGCCAACCCCCAAAACAGCCTCGCTCGGATCACGCTGCCCCACACTCGACTCTTCATTCTCTCCCCTTTCTCCACTCTATGCCTCTACTTCTCTCTCTTTCTCTCTCTCTCTCCCTCTCTCTCTCTATCCCTCACGCTTCTTTGCCCTCCTCCCAGACCTGTTCCTCCTCCCTGCATCTACAAAAAGGGACGGAAAAAAGCAGAGGTAATCCCGGGTTGGCAGGAGAAAGCGGCGGCTGCCCCTCTTCGTCTGGCCCGGGATCCGCCTCTTCCCTGTTGCCGTAATGAAATCCACTCGGGAAATTTAAATACAGTGAACATCAGCCCCCTTTACTTTATTTGTCGGGGGGCCTCCTCTGGTATCGTATAAACCTCCTATTCCTGTCTGTGTGTGTGTGTGTGTGTGTGTGTGGGTGTGGGTGTGTGTGTGTGCGTGTGTGTGCTTCCCTCCCCCTCCTCTCTCTCTCTCTCTCTCTCTCTCTCTCTCTCTCTCTCTCTCTCTCTCTCTCTCTCTCTCGTCATTAACGTTTTTTTTTCGTGTGTGTGTGTTTGTGTGTCGTTGGATGGCAGTGGAGCTGTCTGGTTGTGTGGCTGTCTTCGTTCGCATCGTTGTCTTGTTTACTGCATCTGCTCACTTCCTCGAATGTTTCCAGTTTGCCTGAGTGTTTTCACGCTGACCCGCTGGTGCACAGTGCTAGTAAGCTCGACTCACAACCAGGAGATCTTAGTTTCGAATTCAAGGCTAAGTGAAGCTCTAATGACTAGTCTCACAAATTGACAACCCTTGACGCCCTAAGCCAGTGTAGAAAAGTAGCTAACTTAATCTTCACCACCATTTGTGAAGGCTGATAATACTGAAATAGGTGTTTTCATCTGAGAGCCAGATCAGATTGAATTTAGGTCAGATTGGACTCGGTTAAAGTTTAAATTCGGTTAGGTTATTGTCTTTGGTCTCACTCAACATCGCACGGAATAAACAAACGGCGCCGTAGAGACAGATTGACAGTAGGAATGATAACGTTGTATCAGTTCGCTGCATGCAGATAATGACAAGCAAGTTTTGTCTGTCTAAGATTTTTCTCCATTTTTGTGTATGTATGTGTTATAGTATCTTTTTTTCATATTATTATTATTCTTGTCATGATTTGGGCTTGATTTTACAAAAGAACCTGCCTGCTTCTATTCTTCCTCCTCCTCCTCTTTCTTTTCCGTTTTTTCTACAAATACTACTACTACTTCTACTATTACTACTGTTACTACGTCTTCCGCTACCACTACTACTACTGCTACTACTACGACTACGACTACTACTACTACTGTTATTACTACTACTACTACTACCACTACTACTACTACTACCACTACTACTACTATTGCTACTAAACTCTAGGAAAAGATATCACTCACCACAACCATCACTACGATAGGAAAATAAAACAAACCAAAGTAAAGTCTCTTCTCTGCCTTCAGTTAGTTGGCAACACAAACCATGGCAACGTTATAATTCAACAGAGCGAGTTATTTTGAACGTTAATGAAGAACTTTGTGGACTGAATAGCTTATCTCACCCATCAGCATTTTCTTTCCCCTTCTCCCCTTCACCCTTCATCCCCCTCTCTCTCTCTCTCTCTCTCTCTCTCTCTCTCTCTCTCTCTCTCTCTCTCTGTATCTATCTATCTATTTATCTATCCATTTATCTCGTACCTACTCGTGTGATATGTGAGTGAACAAATCAAGTTTTCTTCTTTGTTGTTGTTAAAACGAAATGCAAGCATCATAATTTACTCGCGCTGGAATTATGAATATTATGGTGTAATTCATCTGAATCACAGGACATAAATTCCCGCCCTAGATGAGTCGTGTCCTGCAGCACTCGTATAGATCTTGGAACGACAAGTAAAGTGTATTTGTTGGCGCGCTTCGTGGAAAAATGTAGCCGTGTGTTCTCCCCGGCCTGGCTCGGGAAACACATAAACAAATTAGATGCCTCGACGCGCAAGCCACGGGGGAGGGCGAGCAAAATTCACACCGCCTTGCACATCTCTTCGCTCAGCTTACATTATTCATTGCTCATCGCGAATATCTCCTCCCCCGCGGCCAAACAAGAGATGAAAACACCGCCAGGAGGCACACCACCTCTTGACAAATGAGCATCGCCGCGGCTCTCATCACCTATTCATTGGGACATTAAATCATAAACTCCCGCGCCTCACCAACGTCTTAACCTTCCTCTTCAGCTCTAGAAGCGAACCAACTCCAGCCATTTTTGCCGAGGCAGTCGAGTTAACGAGGTGGAAACTAAAATTGACCTTATCCCGCGCAGCAATAAGGAATCGCTAACAAGGTATGATGGAGGAAATTCAGCCTTTATGGTTCTCGGAGGGAAGGGTGAGGCGGCTTCCATACGGGGTGAGGACGCAGGGAGAAGGGAGGAGAAAGGGAGGCAGCAAAGGGGAGAGGGAGTAGGAGAGAGAAAGGAAGGAGGGAGGGATGCTGCAATGGAAGGGATTGGGACAGAGAAGCATAGGTGAGGAGGGTAGTGGGAGATTAGTGGGGGGAGCAGGGAGGAGGAGGCAAACATTCTCCCCTCCCCCTCCTCCCACTGTAACAAGTTTGGCCAAGACGAGGAGACCCAAGCGGTGGAATATAAACACATGGTATAAGTAGCCTACTTATACCATGTATAAACAAATGAGGGTGTAGGTCGGGCTCACCGCCTCTCCGGAGACCAACAATGACCCGACATCACCCCGACGTCTACCCGTGTCCCTCTTTTTCTTCTTTTTCCCCTTTTCCTTCCATTTCCTCGCTTTTATTCCATCCCTTCCCTCCTCCTATACTATTCCTTCTCCTCTTCTTCCATTTCTTCCTCCCATTCTTTTTTTTGTCAATCCTTTCCTTCTTTTCCTATTTTCCTCTATTTCCTCTTTTTTCCCTTTTCTTCCAATTCCTCGCTTTTATTCCATCCCTTCCCTCCTCCTTTACCATTCCTTCTCTTCTTCTTCCACTTCTTCCTCCCATTCTTTTTTTTCATTCCTTTTTTTCTTAGTTTCCTGTATTACCCATTTCCTATTTTTTTCCTTCCATTTCTTCACTTTTACTCCATCCCTTTCCTTCTCCTGTACCATTCCTTCTCTTCTTCCTCCTCCATTTCTCCCTCCCATTCTTTTCTATCATTTCTTTCCTTCTTTTCCTATTTTCCACTCCGATTCCTTCCCTCTTAGTTTTCTTTCCTTTATTCTCCCACACTTTCCCTTCTCTTCCCGTTTCTTCTTTCTCTTTTCTTTTAATTTAGTGCTTCCATGTCTTCCTCTCCTTTTTTTACTCTACCCTTTTCTTCTATCTATATTTCCTTCTTTTTTTCACTTTTTTCACCTCTTCCCAAATTCTTTTCGTGTTTTTTTTTCATTACTTCCATTCTTTCCTCCTTCCTCCTCTCCCCCATCCCTTTTTTCCTCCTCCTCTCTCACCTCTTTCTTCCGTTGACTTTCTCTTCTCATCCCTTCCTTTCCCTTTCTTCCTTTTTTCTATAGTTTTCCTCCTTTTCCATTCCTTTCCAATATTTTCCTTCACTATTCTTTTCATTTTTCTTCTTTTTTATTATCTCTTCCTCCTCATTATATTCATTTACTTGTATATTCCCTCCCATTTTTTTTTTTTTTTTTCCATCCTAAACCATCCCTTTCATTATGTCTTTTCCCGTTTATTTATTCCTACTTTTTTATTTTTCTTCATTTTTTCTTTCATTTATTTTGTCTCTCATTCTTTTATCTTCCTCCTCCTTTCTTTTTTCTTTCTTCTTTCATTTTGCTGCTCTTCCTCTTCGTTTTCCAGTTTTACTACAGAACCGTCCACATTGATAGAGTTGAAAATGTGTGTGTGTGTGTGTGTGTGTGTGTGTGTGTGTGTGTGTGTGTGTGTGTGTGTGTGTGTGTGTAATATTTTGTTTCGTGTTATGAAAACTTATCTATTTCTTTCACAATCTCTCTCTCTCTCTCTCTCTCTCTCTCTCTCTCTCTCTCTCTCTCTCTCTCTCTCGGGTGTTGACAGCATCTCACCTGTGCTGTGGGCGTAACAGTTTAATTATCCCTCTCACCTGACAACCTGAAGAACACCCGGGGCAGGAAAGGGGAACACTTCACCCTCAGTGCCACCCGAGGAGCGTCAGTTGCTCTCTCTCTCTCTCTCTCTCTCTCTCTCGTTTTGCACACAAATCGGGCAAATAGACACACTGAACACAAAAAAGAACACGAGAACTTGTATTATGCTTTCTTTTTTCTTCCTAATCTTTCTTGTTTCCTTTTGTGATGAGCTGTCTTCATCACATATTTGAAGACCTCGCCGCCCGCAGTGCTCGGTTTGTAATGACACTGAGGCACTCAAATTAACGTGGAGGGCCACTTGCATGGGGGAACCAGCTCGTTAAGGAAGTCTACTAGCTTTGTTCTTTACCATTACGCGTTCACGGTCCACGGAGAAACAAGGGACAGGAGGGCAGCGGGATTGAGACCTTTACAGTGGTAGGAAGGATGCGAGTCTACATTTCTATTCATGTTATTGGTGGTGGTGGTGGTAGTGGTATTAATAGTAACAGCAGAAGTAAGAAAAAAAATATACGAAAATAAATCATATAAGGGGGAAAAGGAAAAGGATAAAAGAAAAACAAAGAAAACAAAAAGAAGGAAAAGAACGTGAATAATCAGAACCATAGCCACAATCAGAATCTATTATCCCTTTTGATATGGGTATCGTTCATGTACACTCTATAAGTAATGCATCCATTACCATTCCCTCGTCTAGTTCTGTAATTGCTATTATTAATGACAAACCCGCAGGTCAGCATCCCTTAGTGAGACGGTTCATAAAAGCAGTTTTTCAGGACAGACCATCTTTCCCTCGACATCATATTACCTAAGATCCAGAAACACATCTGTAGACAAGAAGCAATCACTGCCTCTTCTTTCCAGGTGGGATTTCGCCCCAGGACAGGATGATATAGCTGGCGGAGGTGGCGAACAACCACCGGTAATCTAATTCTGTGCACCGCGGCTGAGTGCCAAATCCATCATTGTGGAAACGCAGGACAAGGATACGATGCGGTTCCATATAGAGGTGGAACACCCCTACAATGGTGTCTTGAAGCTGAAGCAGATCACAGATGAAAACAGGCAAACGAAGGTGATCATCAAAAACTATCCTTCCTACCTCCCCCTGAGCTACATCGCGGATCACTCCAATGTGCTCCGGCCAGAGAGGAAGGCTTATCGCGGGACTCAAGATCCCCAAAACTAAGTGCGATAAGGCGCGGGGACCTTCCTGCTCATCTACAGCTGCCAGGTATTCTTCCCTGCAAGGTGGAGAGGTGTGTGGACAAGTCAGCTTTCTGTGGGAACTGTCAGAAGTGGGGACACAGGGTGTGACAGTGCGACCACAGGAACAAGTGCGGATTTAGTGCCGGAGGCCACGACACGCAACTGTGCAAGGAGAGGGTGATAAAATCGGAAAAATTTTCAACAAGGTGCCCGAACTGCCATCTCGAACACAAGGCTGGAGCACCCAAGTGTCCCTTGCGGCGGGACTCACACCAATAGAAAAAAAAATCTTCATAGTGAGCCATTCCTATTCTCCATAGTAAAAGAACGATCAGGGTCGCAACCCGCAAGTCTTGAAGAGCGAGGCCGAGGCGCTGTGTGGGCAAGTCTGTGGGGAAAATTATTGGCATCGTTAGTGCATCGAGCTGCTGCTGCTGCTGCTGCTGCCGCCCCTCCCCGCCTCGGTTCCAGCTCCAGCTCCATCTTAACACGCACTACTTCTATAGACACAGCGTGGCCAACATATCCCTTGTAACTATCAACCTCTCTCTCTCTCCCTCTCTGTAAATCTGATTTTTTCTCTATCCTTTGTCATATACCACTCTCTCTCTCTCTCTCTCTCTCTCTGTTCACCCTTCCAATTTTGGTTCCTATAACCTTGTATTTCGGTGCGCTGTCCTAATAATTTTTCCTTTACCTCTGTTGAGTCAATGACGTTCCATGGTCTTCCACTATATATATTAAGTTTTGTATATCTATTACATATAAATCCTAAGTCACCACTTTATTAGCCCAACTTTAAAAACCACAACTGTCTACCATGATCATTGTAGCCATGCATAAATAACTTTATGCAAAAATATTTATACCCTTAACTACCCTTGTTTTGGCTTTCTTTCACTCATAGCATAACTTCTTTCCTGTGGCAGTCAGTCGGTCATAAGCTAAGTAGCCTTCTGCATGGTCCCCTTATGTGTTTTGTGTTTCCTTTAATGTTAGTCATCTGATCTGCTAGGAATCTATCCATTGTCAGGTTTTGCAAAGATATTGTTAGTAGATCAGAGACTGCAGGAAATAGCAAAACTGTGAAGGGGAGTACAGGTTACTGTTCACTCATCATATTTTAAATCCACTTCTCTGAAGAGAGAGAGAGAGAGAGAGAGAGAGAGAGAGAGAGAGAGAGAGAGAGAGAGAGAGAGAGAGAGAGAGAGAGTTCTATCATAGGAACAATTTTGATTGAGAAAAAACATCAGAATAGAAAAAAAATTGAAAACTTTATTGGAGTATACTTATGTTTTTTTGGTGTATGTAGTTGTTAATAAAATAGCCACTCCCTCCCTGCAACCTCCTCTTTTTTTTACAAGTGATTCATTGTTCTCACTACATGAGGGCTTCTAGGAGCTTGAGAGCTTTCTCATTGGCCTCATCAGGTGTCATGTACTCCAGCATGAGGATGCAGTTCATGAGGGCCACCATGCTGTTTTGGTGTGCTGCCTTCACCCACACACGTCCATTCATCCCAACCACCACAGTATACTTCACTTTCTTGGACAAAGTTAACAGGAAGGGACAATCGGGGTTGATAATTTCCCGAGCCACCTGCAGCGACACATTGAACATAACACCACCAGCAGGCAGCACACCCATGCCCATGGCTCGGTCATAAGCATCAATACACACCATTTCTGGTTCCATGTGCTTGTTTGCCACAATAAGTTGACCATAGATCAAGTCACCCAGGGCCAGGTCTCTGCGGGTTTTCTTGGAAGCATTTTCAAAGGAGAGGAAAGATATGGTTGCTTGCTCACTGCCTCCAATGTCAATTTTGTATATGTCACCCTTCTTCTTGGTGACGATGCCAATGACATATTCCCTCCTCTGAGGGATATATCGCTTCTGGTGAGTGTCAACAAAGTATAGATGACGTGATGTTTTCTTGAGGAGGCCAGCCTTAGCAGCTCGCACCATTCCGTCCTCCCAGCGAAGGCCTGGACCAAGGAAAATACTTCCCCCGCTTGAGTCTGGATTGTAGCTCATCACCTCATCTCCTGGAAGCACCACACGCACTGACTCCAGTCCACCAAGCATCTCCCTGTGAGAAAGATATGACATTAAATCACCTGTACAATCCTGGGAGTACTTGAAAATGGGAACTTTCAGGTGCTTTGGGAGCATTGTGGGCATTGTTTAGTAAGTGAAGTAGGGTCATTTCTGCTTGCAAAGCAGGAAAAATGTACCAGAATTACTACAAAGATATACATGAAGGTAGAGAGGATTCTTTGCTACTGCTTCCATGAAAGAGTATGAGTGAGAAAAAGTAAATGGAATTAACTAAGAATTAATATGTAGCAAGTAAGAGGGATGAAAAGACTCCAAAAAAAAATAATGAGTGTGCATGTAAATAAAATGCATACAGGAGACTGATAATTGAAAGGGAAGGTTTTCTAGAAATATTATGTTAGTCATGATGTTACATAAACAAACACTTTCTTGGCTAGCTCAGGAGTAATCCTAACTCCTAAGTCACCAGTGGCAGTCTTGATGTATCCACAATGCTATCATTACTGCACAAATGTCTTTTCCCCGTAATTTTTTTCCCAGCAACTAGATCTCTAAAGTGTTATGATCACCTTCATTTTGGCAATAAGTGGGTTGCTCCTCTCAGTGTCACTCTATAAGACTTCACCAGATCAGTGACAAAGACAAAACTTGCAGTCTTAACAATATCTTCCAATGAATTCCGTCACTAAGTTCATTCAATATACCCTTCCTGGGAAAATAATATCTGAGTTGGAGATGTGGAGTTGCCATCTGGCAGTGGTACCATCTGTCATGAGCCACTAAGAACAGGATGGACACATGTCACGGAACAAATTAATGTATTGATTCCAAGGAAGAAAATGGTTTTGGATTTTCAGTGTTTTAGATTTTGAACAGTATTCAGGAACAAATTAAGTTCGAAAACATAGATTCCTTTGTACTTACAGGCCTCTAAGTATACTAAAAGGAAAAGTTGAAATAGAAAGCTTGGAAAAACTTATGGAATGCAAAAGAAATAGTATTATAGGTCCCTAAATATGCTAAAGGATTGTCAGTGTTCCTTGCACACTGAAATCTTAAGCAGAGATATAAGGAGTAGGAGGATTCTACAATCTATACTAAATTGAATGTAATAATTCATTCCAATGATATGTAGAGACAGTTGCCAAGAGAGGAAAACAGGTCATGGAGAGAACTAACTGACTTTTTAACTGAAGAAGAGGGATCATAAGTGCTTCATGCTGTGAGGATAATTTTCCTTTCACGTAAATCATAAATCATATTCAAGTGCTCTAAGAGGAAGATATAATAATTGATAAGTGGCAGTGTATTTGATAATAGATGTCTTATGAAATTATTCAAGAGCTAAGAGAAGATAAGGAGATATGAAGGAGACATTGTATTGTTCAGAGAACAGCAATGAAAGTGACTAGTTTACATTTTTGTTTTTAGCTTGATGTGTTGGGAAACATTCTGAAAAGGAGGATGAAACATACCTCCTTGGACTGCCATTTTGTGAGAAACTGTACAGATGGAAAAGAGGAAAGTGTGGAGGGAAAGGCAAGAGGCAGTGAAGAAAAACAATTTAAGTGAAAGTGAAGTAAAAATAACTGTAGCAATTAAATACACCAATAAGATGCAACATTAAGAGTGTAATGATAAGTTCAGCGATTAAGCAAAAGTTTACAGCAGATGACAGTGATTGAAAAGTGTGAAACAAAATAAACTCCTGCCATCTCCTCTACCTCCACCTCCACCATCATCTTCCATAAGCCCAAGTTGTCTGATCCTCTGAGATAAATATACTTCATAAAACCAAATTATTTATTTACAATCTCTCATTATGTTTTTTGTTTTCATACAATATTTGTTGTTTATAAATACAGTGGAACCTTGAGTTATGAGCAGTTTGACTTATGAGTAATCTGAGATATGAACTGTCACTCAGTCAATTTTTTTACTCTGACTTGCAAGCCAAACCACAGTTATGAGCTACCTCCAGATGTGCCACTGCTATTCAGCACAGCACCAACCGGCATCTGATGCATTCAGTTCATATTTTTCTTTCTTTTGTCACTGTGTATTTTGCTAGCACTTTTGTGTCTTTTTTTGTGTAGTTAAATAGAAGAATTTCTTTTTGTCTGAGCATTGGTCCTAAGCAAGTGAAACAATGTAATGACACATGCCTTATTCAGATCCAAAACATTTTGAAAAGGAAGATGAAACAAACCTCCTTGGACAGTTATTTTGTGAAATGTTGTGCACACATAAAATTAACCAAAAATCAAGTCAAGCAAAAGTGAAATAAAAATGTAGCATTAAGAATGTAAGTTCTTTGCTGTCATCCTTGAATGTACAGATGCGACCAGTAAACTCCTTGCCATCTTAGCCCATATATTTTTCAGTAGCAATACCTGGCAGATCCACACCAGGTGAAGGCTTCAGGTTCCCTTGGATTGGTTTAACTCCCTCAAAAACTAAGCCTTAAAGCTCCACCCACTTGACCCTCCCCTCCTGGTCCATGCCCTGTCTCTCCCTGTGACCTCAGAATGTCACCACCCTATCTCCCCCTCCACCACCCTATTGTGTGTGTGTGTGTGTGTGTGTGTGTGTGTGTGTGTGTGTGTGTGTGTGTGTGTGTGTGTGTGTGTGTGTGTGTGTGTGTGTGTGTGTGTGTGTGTGTTTTTCACTGTTTGATCTGCTGCAGTTTCTGACGAGACAGCCAGACGTTACCCTACAGAACGAGCTCAGAGCTCATTATTTCCGATCTTCGGATAGGCCTGAGACCAGGCACACACCACACACCTGGACAACAAGGTCACAACTCCTCGATTTACATCCCGTACCTACTCACTGCTAGGTGAACAGGGGCTACACCTGAAAGGAGACACACCCAAATATCTCCACCCGGCCGGGGAATCGAACCCCGGTCCTCTGGCTTGTGAAGCCAGCGCTCTAAACACTGAGTGTGTGTGTGTGTGTGTGTGTGTGTGTGTGTGTGTGTGTGTGTGTGTGTGTGTGTGTGTGTGTGTGTGTGTGCGTGCATGTGTGCGTGTGTGTGTGATCTTTATTTCTATTTCATTTTCTCAGTTCACATAGCAACTGTAGCATAGCAATCTCTCTGATCTTCCTCCTCCTCCTCCTCCTCCTCCTCCTCCTCCTCCTCCTCCTCCTCCTCCTCCTCCTCCTCCTCCTCCACAACCACCACTATCCTCATCCTCCTCCTCCTCCACCTTCATCCTTCATATATATATATATATATATATATATATATATATATATATATATATATATATAGAGAGAGAGAGAGAGAGAGAGAGAGAGAGAGATTTAATATTTCATTTTCAGCATTGAAGTTCTGCTATTGAAATCAATATGATATTCATATATTGATATTGTATAGTAGAGTTTACAAATGTCAAAGACTTCAAGGTGGTGGTGGTGGTGGTAGTGATGGAAGCAGAAAGGATTAACAAAATATTTCACACTTTTTACGACTTTGAGTCTTCCGCCTCTTGACCTAAGGAAGAAGCTTATCAGGTCATCACCTCAATGGATAAAATCTCTCTCTCTCTCTCTCTCTCTCTCTCTCTCTCTCTCTCTCTCTCTCTCTCTCTCTCTCTCTCTCTCCATCTTATTTGCATATTTTCTTCTTATTTGTTCTTGAAACTTTTATTTTCAATATAAATTACATTAAGCAGAACAATAAGTTTACTGAAACTACTTCCTGCACTGCAACTACTACTACTGCTGCTACAAAAACTACTACTACTACTACTACTACTACTACTACTACTACTACTACTACTACTACTACTACTACTACTACTACTACTACTACTACTACTACTACTACTACTACTACTACTACTATTAAACAACAACAACAACTACTACTACTGCTACTACTACTACTATTAATACAACAACAACTACTACTACTACTACTACTACTACTACTACTACTACTACTCTCTCTCTCTCTCTCTCTCTCTCTCTCTCTCTCTCTCTCTCTCTCTCTCTCTCTCTCTCTCTCTCTCTCTCTACACACACACACACACACACACACACACACACACACACACACACACACACAAACACACACTTGTGTGAGTGTGTCTCGTAACAGAAGTAATGATAAACATTTTGTTCTACTTAATATCATTAATTCCATTAAAAATAATAGTTTCAACAGCAAACAACGAAAATATAATAAAAAAACTCCGAGAGAGAGAGAGAGAGAGAGAGAGAGAGAGAGAGATGAATGTGTCTCCCACACCTGACCCTTGCTCTCTCCAAGGAATAGGAGTGGTTGATCTCTCTCTCTCTCTCTCTCTCTCTCTCTCTCTCTCTCTCTCTCTCTCTCTCTCTCTCTCTCTCTCTCTGTGTGTGTGTGTGTGTGTGTGTGTGTGTGTGTGTGTGTGTGTGTGTGTGTGTGTGTGTGTGTGTGTGTGTGTGTGTGTGTTACCTAATTGTATTTACCTAATTGTAACATACGGAAAAGAGCTATGCTCGTACTGTCCCGTCTCCATATCTACTAATGTCCAGCTTTTTCTTAAAATCATGAATATTCCTTGCGTTGACCACTTCCACGTCTAAACTATTCCATGCTTCCACCCTTCTATGAGGGAAGCTATATTTTTCACATCTCTCCTATAAGTGGCCATTTTAGTTTTTCCCATGCCCTCTCGACATTCTTTCATTCCACATACACAGATCTTCCCTATCCATTTTTCCATGCCAATCATCACTCTGTATATTGCTATCAGGTCTCCCTTTCTCTTCTGTTTTCCAGGGTCGGAAGTTGCATTCTGTTCAGTCTGTCTTCATAAGTCAAATCTCTTAAGTCAGGCACCATTTTTGTTGCAGCCCTCTGTACTTTCTCTAGTTTCCTTATGTGTTTCTTTAAGTTCAGAGCCCACTGTATTGTTGCATATTCAAGCCTCGGTCTTATCATTGCAGTAATTATTTTCTTCATCATTTCTTCATCTAAATATACGAACGCCACTCTTATGTTCCTCAATAAGTTCAATACTTCTCCAATTATTTTGTTTATATGTCTCTCTGGCGATAGGTCATTGGTAATTGTCACCCCAAGGTCTTTTTCTTCATGACTGGTTTTATGTCTTCATTTCCTATCTTGTACATACTCCTGATTCTTCTTTCACTCTTGCCAAACTCTAATTTCTTGCATTTTGTCGTGTTGAACTCCATTTGCCATGTACAGCTCCATTTCCATATTCTGTCCAAGTCTTCCTGGAGTAGTTCGCAATCTTTGTCACATCTCACTTTTCTTAACAATTTTGCATCGTCTGCAAATAGGCTCACATAACTGGACACCCCATCCACCATGTCATTTATGTAGACCGCGAACATTACTGGTGCCAACACTGATCCCTGTGGAACTCCACTCTCCACCAAGCCCCATTCTGATGGTCTGTCCTTAATTATTGTTCTCATTTCTCTTCCTACCAAAAGTCTTCCATCCATTTTAGTAAACTGCCATGCACTCCTCCTACCATTTCAAGTTTCCAGATCAGTCTCCGGTGTGGTACCTTATCAAAGGCCTTTTTTAAATCCAGATATATTCCATCAGCCCAACCATCTCTTTCCTGTATTACATCTATCACCCTCGAATAGTAACATATCAGGTTTGTCGTGCATGAACGCCCTTTTCTAAAACCAAATTGACACTCACAAAGTATGTCATTTTCTCCAAGAAGTCTGTCCATCTATTCTTCACCACCCTCTCACACATCTTAGCTACCACACTTGTAAGTGACACTGGTCTATAGTTCAATGGGTCTCTCTTGTTACCTGATTTATAAATTGGGACAATGTTAGCTCTTTTCCAGTCTTGGGGCACTACACCTTCCCTTAATGAGGCATCAATTACTTCACAAACTTTTTCTGCCAGTTGCTCCCTGCATTCTCTTAAAATCCATCCTGATACCCCATCAGGTCCCACAGCTTTTCTCACTTCTAAACTCCCCATCATATTCTTGATCTCCTCCACAGTTACTTGAAACTCCTTCATAATCCCTTTCTGTTCCATTACCAGTGGTTTGTCAAAAGCAGTCTCCTTTGTGAATACCTTCCGAAAGCATCCATTCATAGCCTCTGCCATTTCCTGGGATCCTCACTGCATACTCCATTTACTTCTAAACTTTCAATACTTTCTCTATTTTTGATGTTGTTGTTCACATGTCTGTAAAAAGCCTTGGTTGGTCTTTACATTTATCAATTATATCCTTTTCTTGTTTCTTTCTTTCTTCTCTTCTAATCAACACATATTCATTTCTTGCTCTTTTGTAACTTTCCCACTGCTTAATCCGTCTTTTCCTTCTCCACCTCTTCCATGCATCCTCTTTTCTTGTTCTAGCCTTTTCACATCTATCGTTAAACCAGTCCTGCTTTCCAACTTCTCTATGTTGTCTTATTGGTACAAATTTTTCTCACCTTCTTTGTATATTTTTATAAATTCCTTCCACTTTTCATTTGCTCCTTAGCACTCTTGAATTTCATCCAATTTGTCTCTTGAAAGAATTTCTTTAGGTTTCCAAAATCTGTCTTGGCATAATTCCATCTTCCCACTTTATATTCTTCATTTCTTCTAGATTTCTCTTCATCTATCACCTTGAACTCCAAAACTGCATGATCACTCTTTGCTAAAGGGCACTCCACCCTCATCTCCTCAATGACCATTGGCTCTGTACTAAAGACCAAGTCCAGTCTTGACGATGCTCCCTCTCCTCCAAACCTAGTATCTTCTTTGACCCACTGAGTTAACACATTTTCCATTGCCAGTGTCAATAGTGTATTTCCCCATGTTGTCTCTGATCCTTCCATTGACCAGTCCTCCCAACACACCTCTTTACAATTAAAATCTCCCATCATTATAGTTCGTTCACAGCCACCCAACATTTCTTCCAGACATGTTCCTGTATCACTTATCATTTCTTCATATTCCTGTACTGACCATGCATTTGTCTTAGGTGGTACGTACACCACTATGTAGTGCCTCTTTTTCCTTCATTAGTTTCTGCTCTGATCTTTAGCACTTCTGCCTTTCCCATACCTTCTTTCACTTGATCCACCTTTATATCTTTTTTAACCAGCAACATCACTCCTCCTCCCATCTTACCTACTCTATTTCTTTTCCAAACATTATATTTCCCTTCTCCAACCATCATCAGGTCTTCTCCCTCTCTCAGTTTTGTTTCAGTAAGACCCACAATATCTGGGTTCTTGTCCCTCAAGTAATCGTTGAGTTCTAAAATCCCCAATATCACTCCATTTATGTGTGTGTGTGTGTGTGTGTGTGTGTGTGTGTGTGTGTCTGTCTGTGTGTGTGTGTGTGTGTGTGTGTGTGTGTGTGTGTG